>NC_082659.1:8081057-8387500 GCF_028023285.1 Balaenoptera ricei | reverse complement strand
CAGTTTCTCAGTTTTGGCTATACCGAGAGATAAATTTGGGCATTGCTAGTTTAAGATGTGATACTAATAACACTTTCCTGCGTGACTTTTTAGCTTTATCTTTTAATTTAAAGAGCCATATTGTCAGTTAAATTGTCTACATACTTCATAAGAAACTAGAAAACATGATTTACTGGGTATAAAGTTACAATAGAAAATGTGTGGTCAAAACGGTTTCTCTTTCTATGATATTTCTTGGGCAAATTCTTGGACAATTTTTAAATTGTCATGTGCATTATTATGACTATTCATGGTACAATATATGTTTGAAAAGCTGAAGAAAACTTTTAGTAAGATTCTTTGCCATCCACACAGATAGAGAACAAACATATGGACACCAAGTGGGGAAAGTGGCGGGGCAGTGGTGATGGAGTGAAAAAAAAAAAAAAAAAAGATTCTTTGTCATCCAGAGAATAGAAAAGGTGTAAGAGAAATAGTATGTCGAAGGCAACAAAATAAAGTATGGGATCTTTTTTTGCCAAACGCCTTTGTTTTGCTTCCTGACCACATGAAACAGTGCACAGGCCATATTTGGCTACAGCTACTCCTGTACCAGACATTTTCCTTCCATTAACCCATTAGTGGTTCAAGGCTGACTCCATGTGAGATCCATCTCTGGAGCCCAATGGTGCCTTTTATGGTGCTTTAATTACTAAAGTCATCACATGTTTATATGAATGATTAAAACCATTAAGTAGATAAAAAGGAAAATCTCTATTCAAGTACTGGCTATAAATGTCATCACTTTCCTACCATCAGCAAGTGGGCATTATTACCACATTAAACACAGGGCAAAAAATTAAAAATAAATTTAAAAAAATGGGTTTAGGGGCTTCCCTGGTGGCGCAGTGGTTAAGAATCCACCTGCCAATGCAGGGGACACAGGTTCGAGCCCTGGTCCGGGAAGATCCCACATGCCGCGGAGCAACTAAGTCCATGTGCCACAACTACTGAGCCTGCGCTCTAGAGCCCGTGAGCCACAACTACTGAAGCCCACGCGCCTGGAGCCCATGCTCTGCAACAAGAGAAGCCATCGCAGTGAGAAGCCTGCACACTGCAACGAACAGTAGCCCCCGCTCGCCGCAACTAGAGAAAGCCTGCATGCAGCAACAAAGACCCAACACAGCCAAAAATAAATAAATAAATAAATTTATTTAAAAAAAATGGGTTTAGAGAAGAGAATGGGCTTAAAGCACAGTTCAAGTTCCACAGCGAGGTGTTGGGAAGCCCTCTATGGTCAATTGTTCTATTTCAGATGAATTCATTTTCCAACAAAACACTTGCTGCAATGCTCACAATTTAAGGTTGCTCTCTTTATTTATTTGTCAACAGAGTACGTTTTTTCCTTAACTTTGCAACATTTTAGGGCTGTTAACGTTTTGAGTTGAACAAGAATATGATAAATACGAGTCACACCGAGAGTCCCCATGCCTCCATCCTGTAGGAGGTGATGTAGAAGTTCAGTGGCCTAATTTAAGTAAATGGCACAGAAAACTTAAAATGGTTACTTCCCACTTTCTCTGAGCAAGGTAAACTGAGGCATGCTGCTAGGACACTCAGAATTCCAGGTGATCAAATGAACAAAAAATGGCTATCATCAAGAAGTCTACAAATAACAAATGTTGACAAGGATGTGGAGAAAAGGAAACCCTTGTTCACTGTTGGTGGGAACGTAAACTGGTGCAGCCACTGTGGAAAATAGTATGGAGGTTCCTCAAAAAAACAAAAATAGAGATACCATATGACCCAGAAATTTCACTCCTGGGCATATATCCCAGGAAAATGAAAACACTAAATTGAAAAGATACATGCAACCACAACGTTCACTGCAGTATTATTTACAATTGCCAAGGTACGGAAGCAACCTGTGTCCATCAGCAGATGAATGGATAAAGAAGATGTGATATATGTATATATGTATATACAAACACACAGACACACACACAATGGAACATTACTCAGCCATAAAACAGAATGAAATTCTGCCATTTGCAACAAGGTGAATGGACCTAGAGTGTACTATGCTTAATGAAATAAGTCAGACAGAGAAAGACAAATACTCTATGTTACCACTAATATGTGGAATCTAAAAAAATGAAACACATGAATGAATAAAACACAACAGACAGACTTGCAGATATAGAGAACAAACTAGTGGTTACCAGTGAAGAAAGGGAAGGGAGGAGGAGTAAGATGGGGTATGGGATTAAGAGACACAAACTACTATGTATAAAATAAACAAGCAACAGAACATATCATACAGAATACGGAAATATAGCCATTATTTTGTAATAACTTTAAATGAAGTATACTCTATAAAAATCTTGAATCACTATGTTGTACACCTGAAACTAATATAATATTATAAAGCAACTATACTTCAATAGAAAAAAATGGACAAACAAAAGTATTGCAGGAGTGGAGGAAATACCAGAATCTTATTTTTAAAAGTTGTACTGGAGGGACTTCCCCAGTGGTCTAGTGGTAAAGAATCCTCCTTCCAATGAAGGGGACATGGGTTCAATCCCGGGTCAGGGAACTAAGATCCCACATGCTGCGGGGCAACTAAGCCCACACGCCATAGCTACTGAGCTCGCGCACCTCAACTAGAGAGCCCGCGTGCTGCAAACTAGAAAGCCCATGAGCCCTGGAGCCTGTGCACCACAACTAGAGAGAGAAACAAACCCGCGCACCATAACTAGAGAGAAGCCTGCGTGCCACAATGCAGAGCCAGCGCCAGCAACAAAAGATCCCACATGCCTCAATGAAGAGCCCACATGCTGCAACTAAGACCCGACACAGCCAAAAAATAAAGAAAATAAAAAAGGAAAATAAATAAATATAAAAAAATCATTGCATTAAAAAATAATAAAAAAGTTGTACTGGATAATAAGCTAGAATTTTTGTTTGACATGCCTTGGAAATTTTTATCTTTTTTATGACATTAAATTCTAGAAACAGGGTAACTTCTAAACCAAGGGATTATCTATTAGCAAATTATGCTTGTCCCTAAATCATGTAAATATAGTTGTTAACATGAGACTTCATCTCAGCATTTGCAGTTTGACTTTATAAATTGAATAATTTATATTGCAGTCTTTTCCTAGGGATCTGTCATCTCATCTTGAAAGTCTTGCTATATTATGCTTTGAAGCATGCAACTTTAAAACTGTACCTGAATCTTTTTTTTTAATGAACTTGTTTGCATCTTTGTGACAGAATATAATAGCACATGGCATTTTAACTGGGAATGAAGAGAGGTAAGGAATAAAAGAATGTTACCGAAAGAAACTGCAAATCAGCAGCAACCTCATAGGGATGTACCGCTAAGCAGAATTAAACTGGAAAGCCAACTTGTCAGCAGAATGAATAGGTGGATGGTCTGAATTTCAGCGCTAAGGCTTAGTTTAATTTTCTTCCTCGATAACCTTGACCACAGGCTGTGATTTCAAAGTCACTCGGTCGACTCACCTCGATAGACACCTATTTCCAAAGAAACCACATTCCTGCAACATGTTTAGTAATTATATTCATCTTGATAATATCCTTCCTGACAGTTTGATCATTGGTGGAACTCTCAGCCTGTGAAGGTTATTTGGATTTCCCCTCTTCCTGACCTTATGTTCTCTGACGAGGGGTCTGTAAAGCAAATACCATTTGTTATGGTATCTTGGGAAACGGCCACACTTCTTCTTCCAGGAACTGTGGCAAAAATTCTTTCTTTCCTGCAGCCCATCTATGCCTGTCAAATCCGTACTCATGGAGTGGAAGGCAGGTCCCTTTTTCAACTCTGCTTATTTCCAACCCGATTTCATTAAGGTCCAGGCACACTATCTCAATTGCATGGCTATTGAGCCCAGGATGGGAATTTTACATCTTTGACCTTTACATCGTTGTTCAAATCTAACCACAACAGATAAAGTCGAAGAGGTTTGAAATCAGCCAGTGGTTTCACATTTCTCAAACATGGTCCCATAAGTTGGCAGAAAGCACGAACTTAGGTTGGGGACCTTGTCCCTCACTCCCTATAATCAGTCTGTGGCAAAGAAGCTTCAGCTGTCCTCTTATGCCATCTCTCAAACCCACCTACAGTGGCCTGATGCCCACCTGGGCTCAGCCACGCTCTGCCAGATACTGGCCACCTGGGCACACACCTGCCATACACATCCCGCCCTCCTCCACGTCCACGTCCTCCCCCGTCACTCACCTTCATTTTTTCTCTCCCTGGAAACCAGCAGCCTCGGGCCTGGGCCCTCAGAGGGAATCATGCTGACTGACCTCAACCAAGTCTTCCTAGAAGCAGCTCCCAAAAGGCAAGTTTTAACATATATATATTAAGGAGGCATAAACTCATTAATTAACTTATTTTAATACTGCCACCAATTAAAGCAAAGAGAGGAGGTGATGAATCCCTGAATTACTGTTCAACTTGCTTCCTATCCTATGACAGATTCAGTGCCAGGACAGACAGCCCATCGTGAGGTGAGCCTCATGACCGGCCAACAACAGATGCAGAATCCCAGATATGGGTTTCCAAGAAACATACTTCATAACCACTAATACAACCATTTTTGTTACGGTAATGACTAAAAAATCTCCAATGTAGAATGTCTTGTCTATTTTGAGGAATGAAAGAAAGAGTGCCATTTTGAGAAACTCATTAAGGAAAATTTAAAGAACACACAAGAGAAGAAAGGATTAAAAAACAAAACAAAACAAACAAAAACCCCTCAGGTTCTACTTTCCAAACACAAGTTCTAGTCACTTTCTCTGGCGGAATGTCCAAGTCTTGAAAACTGTCCCTTGTAGCTCATGGTCATCTTGGGGACATGACAGTTGAGGGAACTGATAAGATTTTTTAAAAAATGAAGTAATTCTGAGTTGAAGAATAGGGGGCAGTCAGATGAAAAAGGCCAGAAAGAGCGTGTCGACCACAGGAAGAGCACCTAAGGCAGAGCGTGAGGCACCAAGAAACCACATGGGGTCGGGGAAGCCGCAGCAGACAATGGGTTACCAGCTGTCCTGCTTTGCCCGGGACTGTCTCCATTTTAAAACTGAAAGCCCTCAGGAACTTGCAAACCAGAATGATCTCATATCAAACACAGTATTATTTCCTATCGATTCTTAAACTAGCCCTCTTGGAAATCCCAAGTCTCTAAATTTCTACCGCAGCAGTCCTGGACCACCCCCTCATCAGAACCTTCTATGCTGGAGAAGATGATATGGCCATCTTCCTAGCTAACTGCTTAAACGCTGATCATATTCCAGAGCTTTGTACCACTGACCTGGGACCCGTCCACGCTGGGTCACCATCTACTTTCCTGTGGTCCCTGGAACAGAGGGCACCACTGGGAAGTGATGCAGACTGCTGTCCAGCCACAAGTCCACGCTGGGTGTTGCGACATCACTCAAGGATTTCCTCTACATTTCCTCTCAGAAGTTCCTAATTTTCATTGGAAATGTCTGGGTCTCAGGGTCGCGCTGCCCCCAAGCTCCTCATATTCATTCACTTAGCAAGTGTTTCAGGACTGAAATGAGAGAGGCTGTGCTCAGGGCTGGGGGCACACTGATGAGCAAGAAACACTCTTGCCTCATGGCGAGATCAAGTTCATCAAGGGGTCGACAGGAAGGGAAGAGGGAGAAGCAAACCAAGGAACGCCATAACTTTGACACAGTGCGACACAGAGATGGGTGATGCTTATGTGAGCACAGGGAAAAGCAAGATTTGGGGTAATGGGATTTCCAGGGAGTCTGTTCTGTTCTGGTTGAACTGGCCTCAACAATCCCAGCTTTTTATGCCCTTTGCTCCCTTTCTCCACTAACTAACTCTGTAGGAACATCAATTCTATGCTATTCCTCTACTTTTACTTTTACTTTTTTTGGGGGGTAGGGGATCCTTTTTAATCTTACTGATCATTTTACACTTGTTTTAGATATATCCAGATCTTGAGACGTCCTTATTGAGAGTGACATGGAAGTCAAGCAGCTGGATTTTTCTTTCTGTTGAATCTTCTTGAACGTGCGATCACTCACATTCGTATCTATTTCCTCAGCACTTAACTCTTCTCAAAACTTCTGTTTTCTGGATTTTCTTTCCACTCTAATAAAAGTGTTGAAAGTTATTTTCAAAGGTTCCCAATGAGTTCTTTATTGCCCATGGCACCTCACACAGAGAGTATTTGGGTGGCCTCTTGGTCAAATTTTCAGCTTCCAGAGCCTTTGACCTGCAATGTGTCTTCCAGTTTGTAGCAAAGAAAACTTCCCTAAAGCACAGTATTCGCCTCATTTGTATGCTCATGTGTCTCCATAAACTTTATGCTACCATGACACAGACGTATCCCATAATGAAGCTCTCATTGGCTTCTCCGTCTCTGCCCTTCCCTCCTCACCCTCTGTAGGAAATTTCCTGTCTCACCAAGGTGGTCTATTTCATGTTCCAACATGGGGTCTTCACTTTGACTACCATGGCTTGCCCAGTGGTGGGTGATCTTTTTACAGCAAATACACTTCCTCTTTCTTTCTCTCAATTATCACTGTCCTTTCATTTCCCAAGTGAAGCTTCCCCATTGTTTGAAGGCTTCCCTGCCCACCCTAGTCCATGATAACCTCTCTCCTATGATGTCTTACATCATTAATTGGCTGCGCTACCAACACTGGGACTCATTCGCGCTGTCTTAGTTCAGCAGTTTATGTTTGGGGTGCAGTAAACTGCTTGAGGGATAGGACTATCACTCACCCTGTCGTCCATTCACACATAGTAGATACATATATGTGATCTGAAAGGTTTAATTACTCATGAAGACTGGTGATATCTGTTCAGATTGTGTGTTGACTTTATCTGTTTTCCCCTAAAATAGTCTTGCCTGGATATTTTAATTTCAAAATGATTAGCTGGCCATCATCCAGACCAATGGCTCCCAACTTTTTGAGTATAAGAACTTCTTTTTTGGAAGCGTCAGATTTAATAATATTTTAAAATACAACAGGATCTATAAAGAAGCAGGCTGATGGTTAGAGACTTGGGTTCTAGAGGGGGTGCCTGCATTGAATCCTGGCTCTTTAGCTATTAGCTGTGTGACCTTGGTCTACTTAATGAATCTCCATCTTAGAGACAGGAATGTAATAGTATATAACTCATGGTCATTCACGAGGCTTAACAAGGATAACGTTTGTACAGTCTTGGTATATGATAATCACTCAATGAATGTTAACTATACATTCAAAATACAATATATCTATGTCTATCTATCTATATCTATCTATTATTTTCAGTCTATGAGCACAATAGATATAATAGATACACATAGGAATTTGATAACTACGAAAAAAATCAAGAACCCTCTATGCAACTATTTATTGGAATATTTGGAAATAATAACTTTCAAGGACATAGATTATTGCTTGACTCATCTACTCTACTCTAAAGCCTGACTCTGTAATATAGACAATTTTAACTGAGTCTGTCACCCAAACATCCCTCTCTTCCTAGTTCTCTAACTCAGAGTCAATTATATTTGTGTAATGGAAGAAATAGAGGGCACTAATTTTAGAGATTCCCCAGAGGGAAATCAATCGGTTTGGTTCAGGTCTAAGACTTTACGCCACCCTGGAAGCCCAGGATATTTGCAGAGGCTACAGATTCACACAGGGAGGAAAGACAACTCCTCTCTTATTATTCTCATTATCTACATAGCGCTTTTCATGATTTTCTTATGTACTCAGTTTATTTTCATTGTTTCCTTCCACCCGAGTAGAAGGTTAAACCCATGAGATGGGGGCTTCATCTGTGTTCTATCACTAGTGCCTAGAACAGTTCCTGGCATCCAACATGACTGCTGAATGACTGAACGAGTGATTGAATAAATGAATCTATGGCCATCCAGAATGATCCAATTTCATTCCATCAAAATCACAGAATGCTAGCATTAACAGAGCTATAAACTTAGTTCTGAATGCTGTGAATTAAAACATCAAGAGAGAGGTCTGCTTATCCTTTGAATCTAGAAAACAAGCTCACAAAAAAGGTCCTTTGTAAGTTTACAAGCATTGGGTGACCATTGGGAGTGCCACATGGGGTAGTGTCCTGACAAATATTTATGATGCTTTAATCCCCGTCCTCTGCCCCACACCCTGGCTGGCACTTGTTTAGGTAGGAGCACATTACTTTGTTTTAGCCTGCTGGTACTTGTTGATACAGGCAAGTCCAGGCATGTGAAACACTGGGGAGTGATTACAGATGATGCTTTCCTTTGCCTTCAGGTGGACTGCTGGGTCCCGCGTTGTACACTCAAGTGGGGAGTGTGGCCCAGAACAATTAAGTTACCCACGTGACCAGTGACTAGTGCTCAGCCAATACGTTCAGGTTATGATACCAAAGGCGAAATAACAGGGGCAGATACTAGAAGCTGGTGACATTATTTCCCTGGACAGTTTTAATTACTGGACAAGAGAGTTCTGAAATATGTGAATTACTTAATAGCTCAAATAACAAAAGGGAAGCATGAGTCATTTGGGGTATTATACTGTGATGGAGGGCAAACACATTTACCTTCCACAAGCAGCAAACATACTCAGCCTTAATTTTGTAATTAGTAAATTGCTTAATATTTGCAACTTGTTATGTAAGAGGTAAAAGAACATTCTTAGTTTAAGAATAATTTAGATGGCCAATCATGTTTAAAATCTCGGTCCTGTCAAGGGAAATAGTGATGTTTAAATTTAAGTGTTCATTACCATCTATAATTTGCAGGGAACATTTACTATGCATATAGAAGAAACAAGATTATGAAATTGAAATGCCTTGATCAAAATACTAAGAACACTTTCCCAAATATGTTAAATACAAGCCACTTTCCAAATCCATGGACATTTTTGGCTTGAATATATGGTTTGGTTGTCTTTTTTTTTTAGTTTATTTTACTGAAGTATAGTTGATTTACAATGTTGTGTTAATTTCTGCTGTAAAGCAAAGTGATTCAGTTACATATATATATATGTGTGTGTGTATATATATATATATATACATACTGTACTATACAGTAGGACCTTGTTGTTTATCCATTCTATATGTAATGTCAATAGTTTGCATCTGCTAATCCCAAACTCCCATTCCATCCCTCACCCACCCCCTTCCCCCTTGGCAACCACAAGTCTGTTCTCCATGCCTGTGAGCCTGTTTCTGTTTTGCAGGTAAGTTCATTTCTGCCATATCTTAGGTTCCACATGTAAGTGATATCATATGGTATTTGTCCTTCTCTTTCTGACTTACTTCACTTAGTGTGACAATCTCTAGGTCCATCCATGTTGCTGTAAATGACATTATTTCATTTTTTTTATGATTGAGTAGTATTCCATTGTATATATGTACCACATCTTCTCTATTCATTCATCTGTTGATGGACATTTAGGTTGTTTCCATGTCTTGGCTATTGTGAATATTGCTTCTATGAACACTGAGGTGCATGTATCTTTTTGAATTATAGTTTTGTCCAGATATGTGCCCAAGAGTGGGATTGCTGGATCATATGGTAGCTTTACTTTTAGTTTTTTGAGGAACTTCCATACTGTTTTCCATAGTGGCTGCACCGATGTCTTTTATTTTTTTAAAGACAGGGCTGCACCAGATACCACAAACTCCATGACATCCGCTTACTTAACTACATTAATATTGAATCTAAATAGATTCTTCAACAGTATCAAGAATTCATTTCCAGCTTGAGGAGATGTGTTGAGTATTGTTTAAATGCTCTTTCAAAGGTGTCTGTGATGAAACAGTAAGTTCATATATGAAAGCATTTATAAAATGTGAAATGGCAAAGTTCTCCCAGGTACTGCTTATCCCAAAGTTCTTAGTAAGCTTTTTGTGAGAAAGGGACAGGCTTTTACAGATTATTTTATGTCTTCTCCTAAACCTGGGATTTGCACATATGTAATAGTTGCAAATAGGTGATAACTTGAGGATTTTGCTTTTGTGTAGTGTGTGTATGTGTGTGTGTACGGTGTTTGGTGTGTATGTGTTTATTGTGTGTGTGGTGTGGTGTGTGTGTATGGCGTGTGTGGGGGGGTGTTTAATAAACTGAGGCACCAGAAGTAGGCATGAGGTGTCACTGTGAAGGGAGCTGTGAATTAGTGAATTCTGAGCCACCTGCTGGCACAATTCTTTGAGAGCAGCTTCTGATGCACGTCCTTTACAAACCACTCTTCCCATTTCCTGAGCAAAGGACACACACTTCCTCAGAAATTGGCCATCAACTTGCAGCCAGCAGACTCATAGGTGAGTGATTACCTGATTTCTTGCCCATGTGTCTATAGAGGAGATAGCACATACACACTCAGAGAGGAGAGAGCAGTGAACCTATAGTAGTGAGAGAAGCAGGGGAAGTAAAACTGAGGTCAGAAAGTTTCCATGTTGCCCTAATGGTGAAACAAAGAATTAGGAGTTTTCTTGTCTGCTGCTGAGGGGACAAGAAGGCAAAGTCTTTTTACTGATCTACTAGAGTTTCTACTGAATCACAATTACTGCTGGACTGTCTGAATGATGACCCAGGTGCCGAGTGCCCCAAAACTTGTCTATGTTGGTGTTAGGACCATCATCTCTCTTCCTTACCTTTAAAAAATCCCATCTTGTAAAAAGAGTTATTGCTCCAACAAAGATCTACTGTATAGCACAGGGAACTATACTCAATATTTTGTAATAACCTCTAAGGGAAAAGAATCTGAAAAACTATAATATATAATATGTGTGTGTGTATTTGAATCACTGTTGTACCCCTGAAACTAACACAACATTGTAAATCAACTATACTTCAATTAAAAAACAAAACAAAACAGTTATTGCTCCTTGTAACCTAAAACAGAATTTGACTTTTCGTTTCAACCTGAAAAATCCTAATTGGTTGTTTTACTTCAAATCAGCTTTGCAGTCGTAATCTTAACAGTGTACACGGGCACATGCACACGCACATGCGCACGCACACACGCACACACACACACACACGACTCCAATTTCACCATCTAACCAACTCTACTCGGTATCATGCTCTTTTCCTCCTCATGGTAGCGCTTTGTTTTCATTTATTGTGCCTTTAATTACCTAAATCTTGTCCATAATCCTGGGAAAATATGGACTTGAATACAGACATCCTACTAGATTTCCAAGCCTTTGCTTTTTCACCACTCAATCAATTACATGTGGGCCGCCATACTGGGAAGGCTTACTTGTGTTATACATTCTGGACCCTAAAACCTGTTCAGTGCCTTTGGTATTCAAATAGTTTCCCTTCCTTAAAGGATGAGTTCCACATGGTCTATCTTGAATTTCATCTATCTTTTTCACCTGCCTCTATACCAACAAGACCTCTGTGTTTTAGGCACACTATTCTACTCTTTCTCTCTTTAATACTCCATATGAAGATTTCCTCCAGACCCTACTGATCAGAGATTATCCACAAATCACACCTCTCACTGCTCATTTTTTACATTAGTGTCCCTATTCTGTTGTCAAGATGCAGATTCAATGCCATCTTCTGTAAAGTTTTCCCCAAAACCATTTGTACTAGCAACAGTCAGGATTATGTATCCAACACTCACCACATGCCATTTTCTACATTATTTATCCTTGTATGTGTGTCCTTTCTTTCTAATTTAACTGGTAAGAATATAAACATAAGTGATTTTATTACCTCTATTTCCTAAATCTCTTCAGACTATTTAGGGAATAATAATACCGAAACCATTCCTAAATATATACTACATGCACATATTCCTAGGTAACATGTTTTGTTATCTTAAAGAATGTCTTCCAAAAAGTGTACACATCATTGAGGTGGGAATAAATATAAAGAGAGGAACAACAGAGTAAAAAAGAAAGGAGTAATCATAAAATTAAATTTTTCTAATGTTTTTTTTTTCAATAGAACTATTGACAATGTTTTTCTCTATTAAATAACTAAACAGAAAGAAAGATTTCTTCATTGATTCTAGCTATTTACAACTAGCTATTTACAAGTGATGTGACATTCTAAAAATTGCTTTATGGAAAAATGGGAAAAAGATGTCTCTATATTTTATGCATATTAAATTTTTCTCTTGGTTATCTTTCTAAAATCTTACAAGATACATACATTATATGAATTTTCAATCAAAAATGTTTTTGATTTCCATTCCTTTAGCAGTTGGAATCATATTCATATGGGTCTCTTCATATAATCACTTTACTTGATATGATGAAGAATTTGAACATATTTCTCAAGAAACATAAATAAAAACGAATGGATCTAATATTACCAAATTTGCTATTATAGATATAAATTTCCTATTAAAATATCTTATTAAATAACATTACTGAGATCAATTTTATTGAACTGTGATTTAATTTATTTAAAACTTGACACAATCATATTAAAAAATGAGAGGGGCTTCCCTGGTGGCGCAGTGGTTGAGAATCTGCCTGCTAATGCAGGAGACACAGGTTCGAGCCCTGGTCTGGGAGGATCCCACATGCCGCGGAGCAACTAGGCCCGTGAGCCACAACTACTGAGCCTGCGCGTCTGGAGCCTGTGCTCCGCAACAAAAGAGGCCGCGATAGTGAGAGGCCCGCGCACCGCGATGAAGAGGGGCCCCCGCTTGCCGCAACTAGAGAAAGCCCTAGCACAGAAACGAAGACCCAAGATAGCAATCAATCAATCAATAAATAAATCTTCAAAAAAAAAAAAAAAAGAGAAAACTTATGCTCCTTGAAATTGTTGATTGTTTAGAAACTAAACCAATATACTTCTACAGTGGTATTTCCACTTCAATTGGTATTCTCTCATTTTAAGTTTAAACTGAAAAAATAAGTACATATAGCTCAGTGCTACTGGACTAGGAATATTTTCTATCATAACTTTGTCATTTGAGCATGCAATCATATATTTCTTGTTTTACAATTTTAATGTTGCTTTACCTCCTATGTAAAGTAAGTCCATAAAGGAGACAAATTCTTGTCTTCTAACATTTTTGTATTTTTCTCTACTCTTAGCTTCCTATAGTAGGTACCCAGTACAGTCTGAATTAAATTTTAGAATATCTAGATAAAGAATGATATATTTGAACATCTCTATTAATCGGCTTTTCTTATGTTCAATTTTATTTTACCATTTCCATAAGAGAAAGTGAAATTGTAAAGTAAATCAAAGATTTGGGGAGCAAAAAAAAAAAACTTGCCTTTGGATCTTGAAATTTATTTGGTGAGATATAAAAACACATGCTATGTACAAAAATTGGAACACTGTAGACCAATGTCATTGTTATCTCCCAGAAAATGTATTAAATGTTAACTTCTATCAAGATTTGTTGAATGAAGACAGTACTTCAGGATTAGTTTGTCAAGGAAGTATATTGTGTTTGAACTCACCTTAAAGTATGAACAAGTCTTGACTATGCAGAAAAGAAAAGGAAGGCTAAATACTTTGAGAAAGAACAAAAAAATAAGTTTTTTAGATATAATGGAAAGCTTTGGAAAATTAATATTCATAGCCAGATATACAGGATAGGATATGAAGATGACAGGCTTGGATTCTATAATTCTCTCATTGTAATATATGGCTTCAATCCATCCATTTTACTTATCTTGTAATACTTTACAAAGAAATGAAAGAAGATATATTGTTAACCATTGAGTTATTTTCCTAATAGTGGAGAACATTACTACTACTCTTTTAAGGTTAATATATTTTCTATCCTTGGGACAAAAATCTTGAAACCTTAGAAGCAAAATAATAAAACCAAACAAAGAAATTAGAGACAGGATTTCTGGTTTTTTAGTGGAAAAGGTGAGATTCAAATTTGGTGAATATTACAAACTGAGGTGAATTTAATAAATAATTTACTCTTATTATTAATATTAAGTATAAGTGAATATTATACAAATAAAATAAGTACTATTCATTATTAACCTGCACATTTGCATTACTTTGCTCTTACCAGGTTTTAACTTATGAATGTGTAGGTTTATTTTATGACAGCTCATTGCTCAAATGACTATTTGCATATTTATTACATTTAAGATAATTAAAATATGCAAGTTAAATTGAAAACATTTCCAAAAGAGAGCCAAGATATTTCAAAGGAGTAAAACCCTAAGTGTGGTTTGCTAAAGACTTTCATTCATGAAGTAATGGGGTGCCATTAACAGATTTAACAGATTAGACCTCTTCCAAAAAATGAAAATAATTAAAATATAAAGGAGATATATTTATATCAACATCTATATGTACATTATTCAAAATCTCACCAAATTATGCCTTTAAAATGGGCACATTTTACTGTATATAAATTATACCCCAATAAAATCAGTAAATAAAGGAGAAAGACATTGTATAAAAGTGCTTAGAAAATGAGAAAAATGTAACAACAAAAATGGGAGAAAAGGTTGAGGAAGAATAGAGCAACTGTGTTGCAGTTACATAAAGACCAGAATTAAAATATTTCAAAAGGATGGTCAACACTATTGTAGAAAGTTAGTTTTGGATATGAAATTACTACTGGTCAAATGCAGGTACATGCTTTTAACAATAAGCAAATATAAGAGCTGGGGCTTAGCGGTAAACAGGAGGTAGGATAGTGAGCAGAACATAAATAAAATAAAACATTTGCTAGATGAGCCTGACAGCAAAATTAAGGGCAGAGTTAGAGCAGCAGGTGAAAGTCACAGTCAAGTCCAAGATTTAAAGTTCTTTACACACAGACACAGGAGTTGAAGAACCCAGGAGCTCTAGGTGGCTGTTTGCCCCTAGTTTACATTTCTTCTGTGCTCAATCCTACCCATTCCTCAAGCCCACTTCCCCTCTGTCTGGCAAATACCCACTCTGCTTTGAAGGCTCTTTTTTTTTGAGGTTCTTAGTCTTTTTATTTTATTTTTATTTTTTTAACATCTTTATTGGAGTATAATTGCTTTACAACGATGTGTTAGTTTCTGTTTTATAACAAAGTGAATCAGCTAAGGTGGTCACAAAGCACCGAGCTGATCTCCCTGTGCTATGTGGCTGCTTCCCACTCACTAGCTATCTGTTTTACATTTGGTAGTGTATATATGTCCATGCCACTCTCTCACTTCGTCCCAGCTTACCCTTCCCCCTCCCCGTGTCCTCAAGTCTATTCTCTATGTCTGCATCTTTATTCCAGTCCTGCCCCTAGGTTCTTCAGTACCATTTTTTTTTTTTACATTCCATATGTATGTGTTAGCATACGGTATTTGTTTTTCTCTTTCTGACTTACTTCACTCTGTATGACAGACTCTAGGTCCATCCACCTCACTACAGATAACTCAGTTTTGTTTTGAAGGCTCTTTTTGAGTCATCTTTTCTTTGATGCTTTTTCTTAAACTCTGCTTAAGAAGAAATGACTATATACTCCTTTACTTATATCCGAGGTACCCTTACATTACAGCTCTATTGCCTACTTTATCATATATCTGGGATCCTCCTTCAGTGTCTGATGGGGAGGGACCCCCACAGCACCTCAGCTCTGTATCCCCAGCACAAAGCATCAAGGCTGGCCCACAGAAAGCACTGGGTAAGCATTTATGGTGAGTATTTGAAGAAGCTATACTGGACTAATTTCTCATTCAAGAAATAGGTTTTGGCCATGGCACTGTCAGGTTATATGTCCGGAAATAATGAGCACAGACACAAATGTGAAATGGGCCAGGTCCACACATCTCTCCTTTCAAACCCATTCCTTCGGGGGGAAAAAAAAGGTATAGTGATAATAATTCAGGAAATTATTTTTTCTAACTACTTCTTAACATTAGTTTCTTGAAACAAGTTTTAGAAAAACTTGGGTTAAGATTTAGTTAAAACACTTAAGCTCAGGTTCTCTTCTGGATGAAGAACCCAAAAAGTCCATTAAGAATCAATGGGCTCCGCTGTTCCCCAGACCCAGATGGCCTCGAGGCTGTCTGACTGGATTATGAATCTTATGTTAGTTACATCCTATTTGAATTCCAACAACCACGTTCTAACAAAGGTTTGAATGAATAATCTTGCTAAAACAACCTTGAGGGAGATGACATCTTACAGATCAGATTAGAGCAATTGAAATAGTCTCATTTGGTCAAAATATTTTTAATAACATGGAAAATAAAAATATTTACCAGTATAAAAATCAAAGACGTTCATGAACTATGAGTCATGTGATAGATTTTGTATGAGGACATAATGCCCATTACAAAAGGAACCTCATTACTAGTCGACAACAAATTTAGAATCACAAATAAGGGTTTCCAAGAAACATCTTTAATAACCACTAATACAACCAAATTTCTTATGCTAACCATGAAAAATTATTTAATGTAGCATTTCTTGTTTTTTCTGAGCAATGGAAGAAAGACCATCATTTCCAGAAAAAAATGATAGACAGCATGCTGAATAATAATTTAAGGATTCATTGTACACTCTTTTGCTTTAGTACTTTAATTGGTGGCAGCATTAAAATGAATTACCTGCCCATTTATAATATATTTGATGTTGTTTTGAATTGGTAATTATAACCCTGCATAAATCATCTCTCCAGCTGTAATAATAAGCAACATAGTGGAGCAATCATGCATTTTTTTCTTAATTACTGGCATCTAATACAGTATCTTAAACCAGGAAACTAATATTCCTGCTAAAATTTTTGAATGATTATAACTTCATATTTTAAAATGTTTTTTCTTCATAGAAATCTTCTTGCTTTGCTTTCCAAATTTTCCCGACCACTTCATGAATGTTCTTTTTTTGATAAAGAATCATTTCTCCCAATGGTAGAGGCTCCTGGAGTTCAGATTACTGGCTGTAAGGCACAGTAGATCCAGTAGACAACATTGGGTTTGAGCCATTGACAGGGCATAGGTACCATATTCTAAGGACAGACCCAGTGGACCAAATTCTAGCACCATATGGAGATAGGGACTACTGAGAAATTTCCAGCAGGTTTTGCTTAAAAACATTAACATTCGATTGTAGTAAAAAGCTAACAGACTCTTTATTTACCTTTGCTTTAGCTACTTAGAAAAGATATGTCCTTAAGAGAGACAGAAAGCACATCGGCTACCAACCTATGTAATGTGCTGAGTATAATCAACAGGCTTCAGAACTGTCAGAAAAATAAATATGTTTTTGATCAATTTTTTTAGACAAATTTGTCCATGAAATAATAAATGAGTTCATTAAAACCAAAATAATACAAAATATAATTAAAAATGAGAATTTTTAATTATATTAAAATTAAAGAATGCCTGGTCTTGTGGGAATCCTTTTTGGTAGATGAGTTGCACCAGGATCAGTTGAGTGCACTTTAAAATAGCATTACAGGGGACTTCCCTGGTGGTGCAGTGGTTAAGAATCCGCCTGCCAATGCAGGGGACACAGGTTCAATTCCCGGTCCGGGAAGATCCCACGTGCTGCGGAGCAGCTAAGCTCATGCGCCACTACTACCGAGCCTGTGCTCTAGAGCCCGCAAGCCACAACTACTGAGCCCGCGTGTCACAACTACTGAAGCCCATGCGCCTAGGGCCCGTGCTCCGCAGCAAGAGAAGCCACCGCAATGAGAAGCCCGCACACCGCAACAAAGAGTAGTCCGCGCTTGCCGCAGCTAGAGAAAGCTTGCACGCAGCAACACAGCCAAAAATAAAATAAATACATTTTAAAAAATGTTAAAAAATATAAAATAAAAAACATTACATAAATATTTCCCAATTCCACTCTTAGAAAATCACCCTTATTAGGTCTATGATGGTACTTCCTGTTCAATACAGAAATCTCTTTAATAAACCTCTTCATAAGTGCTTAGGTGATCCGTATTAAATCTAATTTCTTCAGAGAGAGGGCCAACGCATTTCTGGACATCTGGATAGTGATACCTGTTCGAAAGTTCCACAATATACTTTGGCTAATATTTCTCTCTCTTTATTCTCTATTGATTTACTTTACATCTACCCTAAGGAACGATAAGAAACAAATCAAACCCTTTTCCATGTGGTGACGTTTCAAATTCTTGCATTCCATACTGAAGGGACCAAACTGTAAACAAATACGTTTAAGTCAACATCAATTAGATCACCTTATGCCACATTTAAATCACTTCTACTGGTCTGTAAGGTTTATGAACACTGAGACCCGATCCGATCCGTCTTGTTCATCACTCTATTCCCAGGGCCTAGGACAGTTCCTGGCAAACAGCAGACATTGATGAACGCCGTACAAAAGGGACCAAGTGTGGGAGCACTGAGGCTGTGATGGCTACCATCTTGATAAGTCACAACAACAATCTGTCTGTATCTGTCTTCCCAAAAATAAAGTTAAATTGATGAAGACTGATTGCCACATAATATTCTATCTTCCTGATTGCCATATAATAGTCTATCTTCAAATGACTTGAACATGGTATCCCATTAGAAAGATTAATTGAGGTATTAAATTCATAGTGTTTAATATTATTATTATTATTATTATAGATACCATCCTAGCCAGATTGAATTCTACAATAGAATTCTCTATTCTCATGGGATGAACCATGTCCCAGAAATCTGTATGTTAAAGTTCTAGCACCCAATACCTCAGAATGTGACTGTATTTAGAGATAAGGCCTTTAAAGAAGTGACTAAGTTAAAAGAAGTCATTAGAGGAGGCCCCAAGCAAACATGACTGATGTCCTTATAAAAAGAGAAGATTAGGACACAGACACGGACAGAAGGAAGACTATCTGAAGAGACACAGGGAGAAGACAGCCATCTACAAGCCAAGGAAAGAGGACTCAGGAGTAATCAACCCTGCCCACACTTTGATCTTGTATTTCCAGCCTTCAGAACTGTATGGAAATAAATTTATGTTGTTTAAACCCCCCAGTTTGTAGTATTTTATGATGGCAAACTAATACCCACAAACATAGTAGACTGAATTGACCCAGAAAGAATTCCTTTTCACTCTAATCACATGGAGATTATGAATAAAATAAAGCAATATTATATGGAATACATAGCTAAGCTCACAATCAAGAGAGAGAGGAGTCTCTAGCTGATAGGAATGAAGAGGAAACTTGGAGCCACAGATCGGGGCAGGAGGCACAGCTAACACAGCTCATCAAACTTCAGGACGAGGAAAGGGTTGAAAATCCGGGGTCAGGATCTGAGGCTTCTGCCGGGAGGGGAGCCTCGGCTGAAGACCCCAGTGGACGCAGCCAATCGGAGTCAAGGCCCTTGCATCAATCGTTAAGGCACTTAGAGCTTCCCCGTCCTCCAATCAGGAGCCAGAACGCTGTCCACGGGACGAGGGAAGAAGCAGCAAGGACTTTCTAGCCTTCCTTCAACTGCAGACAGGACTCAAGCGTTCCCAGGAGAGGCTGGAGCTCCACGGTACGGCCGACTATGAGGGTGATATCCACGTTCACAGTAGTTTCTGGACGCAGAGACCCACGGGCAAGAGATAAGTAGGAAAACTGGAACCAATGACCACCTGGATGCTCAGCAAAGAGACGTGTTTCACCTACTCCAGAGACAGTCCACAGCCTAAGGTACACGTGGAAAGCACAGGCAGAAGCCCTGGGTGGGCGAGACCCCAGTAGATGAATCCTGACCCCTCCAAGAGAGAAATCGCCAGGAGGGAGAGATAAAGATGGTGTCCTCTCAGGCTCCAAAGGAAACACAAACTAAACAAAAAAACAACAAAATCTAAATGAAAATTTAGAATAAATATGCTTGAAATGACCAAAGCCATAAAAGACTAGAAACCATAAGAAGAAATGGGGCCTGAGAAAATATTAGGTCAGTTTAGAAATTTTAGCACTAAACACATGGTTAATTAGATAAAAATATCACTGGGTAGTTTGAATAGGCAACTAAGCTGACTTGAAAAACAGTTATTTGGAAAATTTGAGAAAACACACAAAATACATCCCAGGAAGATCATAAGATAGAAAATATTTTTAAAGATATGTTAAGAGATATAGAGGCTAAAACAAGAAATTTAAAAGTATGGATAATAAGCGTGCCAGGGGAAATTTGAGGGGAAGAAATAGTTGAATATAAAATAGCTAAAAAAAAAATGTTTATAACTAGAAAACAGCCCGTGTCCATGTACTGAGGGACCATATCAGGTCCTGAGGCCACTGAATGTGCACTGGCTGTATGTACACTTGAGTATATATAAGTGATGGATAAATGTGTCTCAGGCATTTGGGCTAGTTAACCATGGATGAAAAGAAAATTGAGAAAAAGGATGATATGATGCTTCAGAAAACAATTTCATTTAAGTAACAAGTGCTTATAAGAGAAGTCTTTGCAAAATGTATGAAATTCTGAACAATTTTTGCAAAAATGGTCCTTTTGCAAATCACGCTACCAAATGAGATCGCCAGAATAATTAAACTTAGGAAACAACATTCATTTAAATCATTTTCTGCTTATCCTTCAAATTGAAGGCCAAAGTAAACCTTTGTTTCAACCATAATTGAGGAATTTGGCTCAGATTCTCAGGAGATTAAGTGGCCTTGTTTTAGTATCAGGTATTCTTAGATAACAGGTTCTTTCCTATTACCTATATTTTCAAACAAAGATATGAACAGTATCTTTTATTTTTGTAAAGCAAAATTGACTTCCAGAGAAACTATTTTTGGAACAACTATCCTGAAAAAGGTATAAGAGAAAAATTTGACGTGTTTTCAACAAAGGACAGAGGAAAATGAAAAAAAAACAAAAAACTGTTGGTACTAAATTTGAAATACCACATAACAGAAAATATTTTCACAATAGGAAAGGCCATTAATACTTCTAGGATTGCTGTAGGTAGAGGGTTTGTTTCTTTTTCCTCTTTTTTAATTCTAGTAAAGACTTTGAGCCTAGAAGCAACTTCAAAAGAATTCTTCTGGATTTTTCTTCAAAAGTTTCCCCACGCTCCCCTTAGAGGATAGTATTCAAACAACTAAGAAAGCACCTTGACCCATGAAACTTTGGTTCCATGATAGTAATTATTACTGACAAGATGATGATGTTACAAATAACAAGAGCTGCTTTGCTAAGTGCCTGCTGTGGGAAAACACTGGACTAGGTGTTTTGCATGTTCAACTCACTTGACGTAATTCTTCAGCTTGAGTCAGTGATTTAAAATATGTGACTTAGTGAAAGTGTTGCAGAGGACATATTCTCATGAGAAATCCTATGAAATGCATGTTAAGAGCCATGAAGAGAAAATGACTGACCCCCTTGAAACTCACTCAATGGGGCTGACCTAAGTTATTGAAGCTGGTGCCATAGATCACTGAGTCTATTCTACTTCATTTCTTTGGGCTCGACCATCTGTGAATCCACTAGTCCTTGACCTCCACTCATGATTTTCGGGACAAAATCATTATTCTAAATTGGCTGAGGATGCCACTAGGCGTAAGTGCACTTGAGTAGAGGTTATGTCATTTTATATTGGTCATTTCCAACCCCTTTTTTCCAATATTTAAAAGCCTTCAAACTACATGACACAAGTGGAAATTATCTAATAACCTCTGAGTTAGAAACACAAAGGGAAGACATCTAAAGCAAAGGCAACAAAAAGAGACAAGTTGGACTACATCCAACCAAAAAGCTTCTGCACAACAAAGGAAACCATCGACAAAATGAAAAGGCAGCCTACTGAATGAGAAAAAAAAAATTGAAAACCATGTATCTGATAAGGGGTTAACATCCAAAATATATTAAAAAATTATAAAACGTAATAGCAAAAAAAAAACACCCTAATCTGATTAAAAAATGGGCAGAGGATCTAAATAAACATTTTTTTTCTAAATAAGACATACAGATGGGCAACAGGTACATGAAATATATATTCAACATTACTAATTATGAGGGAAATGCAAATCTAAACCACAATGAGGTATCACCTCACACCTGTCAGAATGGCCATCAACAAAAAGCCAACAAATAACAAGTGTTGGTGAGGGTGTGGAGAAGAGGGAACATAGCAACATAGTGCACTGTTGGTGGGATGTAAATTGATGCAGCCACTGTGGAAACACTCTGGAGGTTCCTCAAAATTAAAACTAGAACTACCACATGATCTGGCAATTCTGCTTTGGGGTACTTAATCAAAGAAAGCAAAAACATTAACTGGGAAACATACATATACCCCTCTGTTCATTGCAGCATTATTCACAGTCACTAAGATATGGAAACAACCTAAGTGTTTCTTGATGAATGGATGGATAAAGAAGATACTATATATATATATATATATATATATATATATATATATATATATATATATATACACACACACACACACACACACACACACTCACATATATACACACACACATACACATACACACACTGAAATACTATTCAACCATAAAAAAGTATGAAATCTTGGACTTCCCTGGTGGTGCAGTGGTTCAGAATCCGCCTGCCAACGCAGGCGACACGGGTTTGAGCCCTGGTCCGGGAAGATCCCACATGCCGCGGAGCAACTAAGCCCACGAGCCACAACTACTGAGCCTGAGCTCTAGAGCCTGCAAGCCACAACTACTGAGCCCGCGTGCCACAACTACTGAAGCCCGTGCGCCTAGAACCCATGCTCCACAACAAGAGAAGCCACGGCAATGAGAAGCCCGCGCACCACCACAAAGAGTAGCCCCCGCTCACCACAACTAGAGAAAGCCCATGCACAGCAATGAAGACCCAACACAGCCAAAAATAAATAAATTTGTCAAAAAAAAAAAAAAGTATGAAGACTTGCCATTTGAGACAATACACATGGACCTTGACAGCATTATGCTAAGGGAATTAAGTCAGACAGAGATAGACAAATACTGCATGATCTCACTTATAAGTGGAATCTAAAAAAACAAACAAACAAAGCTCATAGACAGAGAGGAGAGATTGGTCATTGGTGGTCGCCAGAGGCGGGGGGTGGCGTGGGGGAAAAATGGGTGAAGACAGTCAAAGGTACAAACTTCCAGTCATAAAATAAGTCACAGGGATTAATGTACAGTGTGGTGACTGTAGTTAGCAACACTGTATTGAATATTTGACAGTTGCTAAGAGAGTGGATCTTAAATGTTCTCAACACCAAAAAAAAAAACAAAAAACTGTAATGTGATGACAAATGTTAACTAGACTTATTGTGGTGGTCATTTAACAATATATACAAATGTTGAATTATTATGCTGTACACCTGAAACTGATAGAATAGTGTATGTCAATTATGCCTTGCTTAAAGAAAGAGAAATACAAATATGACTCTTACTTTGAACTGTTATATATATATATATTTTCCCATGTCAATGCAGAAGTGGCCAATTGCCCAGGGAAATCTACCTGGTCAGAGTGAAGAAGATGAGTGAATTAGAAGTGAAGAGAAAGAACAGGCTTTGGAATACTAAGATAAACTGACAATCATTTATTTCTGATGAGAAGATTTGCGGAATTTCTTTTCTCTATTCAGCAATGAGTAAAAGAATCACAAATGGATAACAACGACTATAGTTCCCTTTTCCTCTGTGTTAACTGGTGATGCTAAGTACGCTTTGTTTCCCTCTTCTTTCTTTTGGGACCGTTGACCTTCATTCTGTGTTGAGGTACATATATGACTATAATGTCTGAACTTTTTATTTCAGAGAGGTCTAATCTGGATATAGATTAAGCAACATCAGGACTGATGGATGAGAGAACACAATCCTCAAAAATCGTGCTTGACCTGCATGCAAGGCTCACAAAACAGTAAAATTTCCTACCAGGATGAGGCGGCAGGCATTAGCGGTGGTAATATCAGGCTGCCTGGATGACGTGGTGTGATTTTAGGGATACTGAAAAAGTTCTTCTGCCAAAATTGGTCCCTGCTGCGCCTCAAATGCCCACCATTAAAGTCATTCATTTGAGTTAAGAAAATTGCCAGTAAGACCTCTATTAAAATGCAAATGTGTTCCCTGGGTGGGGAAACGCATTAAATCATTATCAGCCATTAACACTTTAGACCAAAGTAGTTTCAGATTTATTAGCCAATTACTCAAAGTATAGAAAGAATGGCGCGCAGGAGAGGTTAGGCTAAGTTGGTGTAGAGAAAACCATCATCCTGTGACATCTTGCAATGGCGTTCCATTTTTTTATTATTCAGTTGTGTAAAAAAAATGAAATGCCATGTAAAATTCTCACATAAAAATATTAAAAAGTGAAACTCCTCTTGACAAAGCAGAGGTCAGAGCCGGGAGCCCTAAACTTCCTCTCCTTCTCACCCCCTACACCCCAAACCTCCAACACAGTTCCTGAGGCAACTGCAAAGAACCCAGAGTCCTGAGAAGGATAGTTTGAAAACCATACTATGAGGGCATCTGTTCTAGTCTCCATGTTTTCTTCTGTCCTCTTTTTCTTATACCCTGCAGTAGAGCAGAAGCCAAATACATAGGTGTAGGTAGGGTTTGGAAAGCTGGTTCCTAAAAACACACTCCGTATTCTGTAGCAATCACCAAGTTCCATGTCCATCGTGGTGAAGGGATGCTCTGTCATCTCACAACAGCCCTGAGAGTCAGGAAAAAATATATGCACATCCTAAATGAATGTATGTCTCCTATTTTCTCTTCAAGAACATCCTTGGTATTCATTTCAAGACTAACCAAATGGAGAAGGTGATGTTTCTAAATGCTTCAAATCTCTCAAGGGGTGTCTTTGTTCCCAGAATATCCTAGAAACTGTTCTAAGGACAAAGGGGAGATGAAAAGAATCTTCAAGTAGAACCTTGAGCAAGTCACTCTTGACTTTGACTCTTGCTGAAGTCTCTATTACTCAGTGGATTCATGGGATTCAGATCCTTGTGCAGTAGAGACTGTGATTTTCAGAAACAACCAGAATCATCCTACTGTGAAGTGGGGAGCCAAGCAATGTTTGACTAATTTCTGTATTCAAAGGATCTTTGAAAAGGAAATCTAGATCATTCTTACACTCCTAAAGTCTGGGGGTGGGGGGACAGGAAGCAAGCAACTAATTAAATACCATACATACATACATCTATGTGTAAGGAAAGAGAATGTATACAGAATCAAAGAGAAAAAAAATGAATCCAAACAAGAGAAATTGAAATTTTAAGTCAAAGTACTTAGGTGCTTTAGTATACATCTTTATATAATTTCTTCCCATAAAATTTAAACATAGAATTTTAATTAAAATTTTAAAAATTAATTAAAGTTAATTTAAAATTTCAAGCATAATTCTTAGGTTATCCAGGGAACTGTTAATTGAATAAGTCTAGCTAAGTGATCTAAAGTTACTATAATCTTCAAAACATTTATAGTTTAGTTACAAAAGCTAATAAAACAAATATAACTGCAAAATAACTATGTTTTAGTGATTTTATTATTTTATAGAAAAAAAAAGAAAATGTGATATACGTCTAAGTGTTTTCATGGATTTGTGTTTAGAAGCTAAACTCCGTTCGTTGTGACAAAAATGTTGAGTTTATTAAAGCTGACTTGACATTATTCCTGCTTAGTTTACACAAAGTAATTCACAAATTCACACAGTAATGCCTAATTGAAAAGCAATGATAGAAACTGAATACATAGAAACTTAAAACAAATACCTTTATTCTCCTCTCTTTTCTATTTACTCACATTTTCTTGACAATCTCACTTGTTTCACAGATTTAAATACGACATATAAAATGATGAGCCTCAAATTTATTTCTTCAGGCTAGACTGCTCCCTTTAATTGGAGGCTTATATATCCAGGTGTCTCCTTTACGTTTCCATGTAGATGTGTCATGGGCATCTCAAACTTAACGGGTATACAAATGAGCTCCTGATTTTTTTTTTTCTTTTCAAAACCAGTTCTTTTTTTTCCCTCCAGACTTATCTTAGTTATGGCAACTTTATCCTTCTGGGTGCTCAACCACCATGGTATCATTCTTATCCCCTCTCCTCCTCTCAACCATATCCAATTTGTCAATAGCAAACCCTATTGGTTCTACCTTCAAGAGGAACACATCTAACCTGCTCCCTGGTGAAGCCACCAGAATTACAGTAGCAGCTTTCTAAGGGGTGTCCTTGTATTTTTGTCTTTGTCCCTACAGAGACTGTTCTTGACACAATAGCTAAAATCATCTTGTAAATCATCCTTGCAAAATGTAAAGCAGATCATGGACTCCTCTGCTTAAATATCACCAGTGACTCTAAGAGCAGAGCCTGGAGTATATTAAAAGCTAACAAATGAATGGAGGAACCAGCAGAGAAACAGCTGTACAGAGCACCGGGTTGGGTGAATTCTTATCAGGGAGAACCACAAGTTCTGAGATAAACTATACCGTAAATCCCAAATATGTAATGTGAGTTTTATATATATATATTACTTTTTAAAATTATGCATACTATACACTAGGCGGTTAAAAATTATGATGGTTTTGGTCACATCAACATAGTCTAGGAAATTAAATAAGAATATTTAAAATTAGCACTATTTGAGAAAAAATTAATCTGTAAAAATGTAGACATTTTAAAAGGTAATTTAAATTATTATTATTTGTTTCCAGTTATCAATCTCCATAGAAAATAATTTCTTTCAATTGATTGTGGTTTAAAAAAATGTTGAGTGATATATATCATGAAATCACAGAAGTGCTGGTGTGGATTTACAGAATTATTTCACTAATACATTTAAGAAAATATGTAAAGTATACTATAAAAAAACAAATTTTAATTTAATACTTACTAGAACTTAGTATTACTTAATGTTAAAAGAATTAGTTAATGTCTAAAGCTGACACAAAGGTTAATACTCATTCTGTAGTTTTTCTTTCAAAAGTTTTAGCTTTTTATAAAGGGCTACTTGCCATTTATCTATAATTTTTTTCCACTGAATGGCATATTCCTTGCTTAATACAGAGTCCCACACACACACAAAAAAACCAAATAAAACAACAACAAAAATTCCTTTAGATGGATCAGGGTTATGGTTCTAAGAAGTAGAAAAAAACAAATCGTAATTTCTCTAAGTACCAATTTAGCAAACCTATAATTATTTGTAATAATTTTGAAAAATATATAATAAATGGTCGATAGTGAGTATTAGAATCGTCCACCTGTGACTCCCCGTAAACATCCCTCTCCCTCTCAAACCTGCTCCTGTCAGGGACTGGTCACAGCTCCAGGGGGCCATTTCATCAAGCCAAAATGCTTTTCGCATAATTTGATTACTCCACGTAAATAGCAAATTGACCCAGTATTTTCCACTCTTTTTGCCTTATCTTACATTTCTTATGCCTTTCATTCCTTTTTCACAAATATGACAACACTCCTTGCAACAGACTGAATGTATTTCCCGCTTCCAAAGTCTATCCTGTTGAATCCTGATCCCCCAGGTGATGATGTCAGGAGGTGGGGACTTTGGGAGGTGATCAGGTCATGAGGGTGGGGCCCCCATGAATGGAATTAGTGCCCTTATAAAGGAGACCCCAGAGAGCTCCTTTGTCCCTTCTTCTATGTGAGGACACAGTCTATGAACCAGGAAGAAAACTCTCACCAGACATTTGTCAGACCTTGATGATCTTGGACTTCCCAGCAACCAGAACTGTGAGATGGTTATGTTGATTGTAAGCCACCCAGTCTATGGAATTTTTGTTACAACAGCCCAACTGACTAAGATGCTCCCCCCCCCATTACTTTGGGATTCTTCTCCCCACCTGGCTCCTCTCTTAGCCATCTTAGGGTCAACTTCAACAGGTCCTTGGAGGGAACATGCATACAAAGTCCTCAGCACATAATAATCAATAATATTAGCTGTAACTGTATCATTGCTGCTAGTAGCCCACCAGCTGCACATAAGCCCACTTCCACACTGCTTGTCAAATGCGTTCTGTCCTTTCTTCGAAGATTCTTTAGATTTCCAAATGTCCCATCCACTGTCAAATATTCAGATTCACTAATGTTAAAAGGGAAGCAAGTTTGTCAGAGCTACCTGGAAAAAAGACAAGACACTGAGACTGCTAGTCTATAAGCATGGCTGCCAGGGACAGATTTTTTTCTGTTTATTCCTAAATATTAAAAAAATTAATATGAAAAAACTCCCCCCTCCCCTCTCTCCCTCAAAGTGCAATTTTCATACAAACATGGAGACATAACCTTCAGGGGCAAAATATGCTTAAAGAGAGGTATTTGAAAGTCACAGATGAAGAACTGAAGAAGCACAGTGTAGAGAGAGGTTCCAAAAAGGGCAAGTCTAAGAAAGTGCCAGCAAAATGTATGCGCACACGTATATACAAGGGAGGGTCAGGGGCAATATATCTATACTTCAGTAATCTTGAAGGAACTTGGGTAAGTAGGGGGGTTGGTTACAGAACTTCCTTTGATTCAGAAGAGAAGAGGCTGGGTAACCCCAAAAATTACACTGAGGAGCCATACTTGCAGGAAACAGTATCCATGAAAGAAATAAGAGTCTTCAGACTGTGAAAAACCATAAAACCTGGAAGATGGTCTGGCCATTCTAGATCTCACCCCATACCAGAAACCACTTGAGACTAGTAGGTCCATGGACATTCAACACCTTTTCATCCAATGATTAATAATAATGAGGATTGATAAAGTACTGATACAAAGTAGTATGAAGAGAAGGGTGGGAAAGAGCAGTCAAGTTTATAAAATCGACTGAATTAAGGAAAAAATTATATGACTGCTTCTTATATTATGAAAATTCCATAAATATTATTGTTAAAATTTATAAATATTCATAAATTGATATTTATTTAACATGATAAAAGAAATCTAGCTCACTTCTAAATCTAATCTCATGCTTAATAGTGAAATCTTAGAGGCATCACTCCTAAAAACAGGAACTAGACAAAGATTGCTAATATCTCCAATATCACTTAACATTTCACAGGAATTACTGGCCAAGCCAATTATAAATAAAATTTATAAACCACGAAAAAGAGGAGATAAACATGTGTCACTATTTGCTTACGATATGACTGCATACTGGAAAGTCAAATAAAATCAATTGGAAAAAATGTTAATACAAAGTATGGAAAAATTTAATAAGATAACAGGAATTAAATTATTATAAAGGAATTATTAGCTTTCACATAAAAAACAACAAGCAGTTAGAAGATTTCATGGAAGAACAGCATCTATTTACTAAAGCAACAAAAACTTAAACTAGGAGGGGATAAATTTAACAAGAAATATACAAGACCAAATTTAAGAAAACTTTAAAACACTCCTGAAAGACACCAAGACATAAATGAATGAAGAGACCTATCTCTGGAAACAATACAACTTTGTAAAAGAATGAGATGTTCAATACATTGATATTTAAAATACTTTTGAGATTCGTTATGAGAATAAAACAGTACAGAGGAAATTTATACTATATTATCATTTATGGAAAAATGAGGGAGAGTAAGAATATTAAAAAAAAAAAAAGGAGTTTGTTTATGCTCAAAGAAGGTCTGATAGACGAACACAAAATAAATGCCATCAATTACCTGGGAGAGACATCTATGTAGTTTAAAAAGAGGAGGAGGGAGATTTTAAAAAACACACATTTTTAAATTTTATATTTTGCATTCTGTGCATATTACCTCCATGACTAAATAAATAAATAATTGAATTTTAATAAGAAATGATGACATTCTGATCTCTCTCTCTCCCCCCTCCATGGTTTTTCATTGTACTAAAGTGTTCTTATTAGGCTCAGACATTTACTGCTTCATTTCTTCTGAAACTGGGCCTTTCATTCTCTTCAAATGTAAGTAAATTTGTCCTTAAAAGAAAAGTCTACTTTAACAACCAACTTCCTGAAAGATTTTCAAGAATTACTGAAACATTTCCAAGATATTATAGAAGTCTGGGATGAGCATGCTTTTAGATGGGTAAGGTAAATAAAAACTTGGCTCCTTTTCCTATTTTATTCAAAAGCAAAATTTCCATTTATGTTGTACTCCCAGATGAAAGTAATTTGATTTATGAATTTCACTAAAAGCTAGGGAGTTTTAAATTACTTAAAGCATTCCCAGTATGCATTTGTGATTTTGAAAGGATAAATTACTATTTCCCTTTGAGACCTTGAACTGTTGCCTTTCACTTTTGTAAATAAAATTTTACCTCATTAAAGTAGTATAAAGCATTGAGAAAGACACCCTATATACATCTCACATATATACATTCAACTCCAATTTGACTGATTTTACCAATTGTTGATAGCTACTAACACCTCCACTTTAAATTTTCCCTTCTATATTTTACCTGCAAAATAATAAGCCATTCTTATTGAATTTAAGGACTTACTTACAGATCATTAAACCTTTTAAAGAAAGGATTCCTGCGGTGAGCCTTCTTATAAAATGAAACACTTTTTAAAATGTTAAATACCATCTCTTAGTTTATGGATGTGGATTTTTGTATTTTGTGTTCTCAAAGCCAGGTACCCACATATATATTTAAAAGGGAAAATTGATCCCTTGCTGTGTCTTAGTAATTAACATATGAATGGAACATAATATTTTTGGAAAATCTGAAGAGCTTTCACAAATATCATAGAAAGAAGACCTGTGGGATTATTTCTTCTCAAAACAATATCTATCTCATTGGAATAATATGCGATACACTGTCCTCAAGAAAATAAGAGAAACAGGATTAAATAGAAAGCTAGGTGTTATTATTTCTCATTTAAAGTATCATATTAAAAGAATTTTCTTGATTTTAGTATTTATAAACTAAAGTTTTTTTGAAAGATCATCTTGGCCAATATTTTGTGACTTAGAATTCCAGTCAAAAATTAACAAGGGGCATTATGGCATGGCAGATAGAACACTTAACGCAGAACAGAAAACCAAGGTTCTAGTGTCATCTGTGGCACTAACACACCTAGTGACCTTGATCAAATGTCTGAATTTCCACAAATCCATGAGTCACCATCTCTAAAACCTGCCCTGCCTGCTTACCAGGAAGACTATTTTTATTTGAACTGAATTTACATGCAGAGCTAATCTCTGGGTTTACAGGCTCATCTATAAAACCATGATATAATAAACTCTCAAGATTAACATGAGGTTAAATGGGGAGCATGACAAAGGCTTCCAAAACTCACAAACACAAGTCAACACCAAAATTCTTGCAGCACAAATCTTATCAAAGTGTAGTGGTGAAATCTAGGTAATTTGTCCCATGTGCATGAACAACTGAAGCACTGTTATGACGTTTTCCTTATCTCTGTATCTTCCTGCCTAGTGTCCTGTTTACATGTTGAATCAAGAAATAAATAAATTTGATTGCATTGTTAACACAATAACAAGTTTGAGCGGTTTAATAGAAACATTCTAGTCTTAGTCTACTGCTTAGGGAGAGGCAGGAATATTAAAGGAATCAAGCATTGTCCAAAGAAAACAAATATTAATATGCCCCTGACTTGAGATTCACATAGGTTTTGAACCAATTTGAAATATATAATGAAATACATAAGTTATTTTGAAGAAAAGAAGACAGTATATTTAATACGCATACAGATTTTAATTTCATCTAAAGCAAAGTTGCTAAATATAGCTGCTCCTCCCAGCGCTGTACACTTCTAGACTGAGTTAAAAATTAAAATGCAGGGAAGATGCATTTTGTCCTACAGTCCAGAGTCACTATACCCTCTTCCATCAGGACGTGTTAGTATTCCTGATTCTTCAGGATTATGTTCTGAGTGGGGTGGGATTTTTCAAACCACATCTAATACTGATAAATGTTTGTCCTCCTTCCTGAAAGAACCCTGGACTACAGGGTGTACAAGTCCAAAGAGAATGTGAGTAATAATCTCCACGTCTCATTGCTATCTTCGATGGAAGAAAACTTCTTAATTTGAATATGATGGATTGGCTTATTTTCACAGAACGACAACAACAAAAAATCGATAGTCCTCAGTCAGGAAAATGACATGAACTTGAACTCAACTATTTGAATATTTCAGGAACACTTATTTTCTTCAACCTCTTAATCAACTCATAAAGACTACTAGCACAGCAGCACTTTAGAAATCTCAGAAAACGAAATATCCTTTGTTGAACACAATGACCTGCTATTTTCTATTCTGTATACCCAGCTGATCTTTTCAGATCTAAACTCAGTGGGGTTTCAGGTTAGAGGGCTAAAGGATCACTTCTCTGTACTTTTAGCATTACAAGAGAGATACAGCTGGGGAGTATCTAGCACAATATTGATCCCCTTTCAACAATGGGCAGAGGTCAGCTTTCTGTCTGGACACAAATATATCTGACTCGTATCCGTAACACCATTAGAACCTATTTGAGTGCATTAGTGGAAACGGAATCTATTATATGGTCTCATGGGAAACCCACTAGAAAGTAATAGAGCATTATGTAGACAGCTACTTTTAAAAGACATTTCAGGCAATTTTCATGCCATGCCTTAACCTCATTCTCACTGGCGAACTGGGGCTAATCCAATTACAATATCTATGATACCCAGGATTGAGAGCCAGAGCTGGGATAGGTCCCTTCCAAAGAGGGAGACTGGCTAAACTCATGAAAGCTTGTCACCAACTGAAAACATGAAGTTTAATATTGTGGAGTGGGGAAGTATTTGAAATACAACATATCCTGTCATTCAAGTCACAAAAAGAGATCACTTCACAAAATCTCCCTTTTGTATTTGTAGGATCTATGCCCTTAAGGAATGGGACACATTTTATTTAGTCTAAAAATAAGTGCTTCATATGATAAATTTTATGAAAAAGGGGAAGAAAATGTAAAAGCAAATAACGATTGATTTAGTGGTTTGCTTAGCTAATGGCCAAATATCTGTGTCTGTTTTTATGTCTTTTTGTAATTCTGATGAAAATACCCAACAAGTATATGTATTTAACAATCATCAAAAAATTAATTCTTATAAGAATCTACATGCTGAATGCAAAATATGCTTTAGAATAAAAAAAGAGAAAAGAAAGAAACACAGTATCTGCCTCTCTGCTGACACTGCAAGGTGTTTTCCTTGCCTTCCCAGAACACGGGGGATGTTTCATGGGGAATGTGATTATTCCTGTTTATACGATATCTAAAGTAAAACTTTCAGTAATTGCCTAGGGAAGTATACTGAATCTCTTGTCAGAGAATTTGAAGGTCATTCTTTTTATACTATGTACTGTTGTGTCAGGTCTATTAAACAGGAATCAGTGACTCATTTTTGTAGCACTGAAGATGGTAAAAAAAAAAAAATCTGTTTGCACTTAAGCGAGACTCCACAATTTGGTGTTTTACTGTAAGATCTCCTCTTGGGAAAAATAAAACAAAAGAAAACATGCATGCTTCAGAAACATTTTCATGATTTTTTGATAATTATCTTTATCTCACAGCAAAATAGTTGACCTTGCAGTTGTTAGAACAGGAATTTCAGGTTGAAATGTGAATACTGACATGTAAGTCAGTTTTAAAATGTTTGTCCAAATTATGTGTCAGCTATCATCAAGATCAAGACAACAGCTGATTATGTGAAAAGCAGATAATGTTCATTAAAAAGTATAATAATGCATTTTATTTTTCTTATACCACATTAGGTATACTTTAAAGTAAAATAGAGCTGGAATATATTAACACGAGACTCAAATATAATGTTCATGTCACCTATAAGTAGTAGAGAGTCTATCTGCATAAAAAATAATACCATTTTGTCTGGGCTTAATATCTATATATTTATACACAGATATGAAATTCTATTACAGAAGCTAGAATTGACATATCATGTGATAGTATTTGGAAAATAAAAATAAATATAAGTTTCACACAAAGACACTATATTTTTAGTTAACATTATTGAACGCTATTGTAAAACAAGACATGGATAAAAGTCATCAATAATCAGGTTCCATATTCTTAGAACATTTTAAAAGTTAAGACACAGTATATAGCCTTGCAGTATGAATCAGGTTTATATATTCAATTACATTTACATTACAAGCTGATAAAAGTTGCATATGTAACTTTGAAATTTGACAATAGTATACTTTTTTTGTTAAAACTCCAACTATAGTATAAATGGAAAACGAATTCTGCAGATTAAAACAAAATAAGATGATTACTACTGTAGAAATTATTCGAGTCTACAACTTAAGCCATAAAATTTTGGATGAAAAACATGTTTTAAATATCTGCATTTGTTATTTTAAAGATAAAAAAAAAGGGAAATCCATGGGTTTGGCTACTTGCAATTCTGACTTTTCAAACAATGTGTATCTGCAAAGTGCTCTCCATTTTGTAAAGCTAACATCAGAAACGTAAAGAATGAAGGTAATCAAAGAATTAACATCAAAAGATTAATTTTAAGAATCATCACAAGTTGCTTAGTGTCATGAGTAAGTTTTCACTGCACAGTTCCATTAGTGACCAAGATTCATTGATTTAAGTTTCCTCTGTGCCATTTCTCCCTATTAGAATTGTCAGAATCAAGTTGTAGGAAGTCCCAGAAAAACTAATACTGATGATGATGGTGGTGATGATACCTTTACCTATGAAACTACGATATAAGCTAAGTTACAGTATTTATTGTTGTTGTTCTCCACATTAAAAAAGAGGTAGATCAGAAAAAACATAGTTATGTGAGTTTGTAGGGGCACATTGTGCAAAGAGATTTCCATTTTATCTTTCTCCTTTTCAGTATGTTTCTAGAAATTGCTAATGAACCAAATACCTGACATTTCAGAAGCAGCTTAATGTACTTTTGAGAGTTCCACTCCTCTAAAGAAACCTCCTGAAATGGATGCAGATGAGCCTTTCAAATTTTGTATTCTCATAGAAATTCCAATCTTGCTTTTGGCATCTAAGAAAAAAATCTCCATTTATCCAAAATAATACAGTAATAATTTGCCCTGTATTATTTAATATTTGAAAAAAAGCTAAGTTATCGTAAAGATTTTGCATTGCATTTTATTCTAGGTGGTTGATCGGGACAGAGTGTAATTTTTTTTTTAAATTAATTTGGTTGTATTTCTTTTTTTTTTTAAATTTATTTATTTATGGCTGTGTTGGGTCTTCGTTTCTTTGCGAGGGCTTTCTCTCTAGTTGTGGCAAGTGGGGGCCACTCTTCATCGCGGTGCGCGGGCCTCTCATTATCGCGGCCTCTTCTTGTTGCGGAGCACAGGCTCCAGACGCGCAGGCTCAGTAGTTGTGGCTCACAGGCCTAGTTGCTCCGCGGCATGTGGGATCTTCCCAGACCAGGGCTCGAACCCGTGTCCCCTGCATTGGCAGGCAGATTCTCAACCACTGCGCCACCAGGGAAGCCCGACAGAGTGTAATTTTAAAGATGTTGCTGAGGGAGTTCCCAGTCCTCCCCCTATCCCCAACAGTCTTTTTTTTGGGCGGGGGGTACGGTTGTATTACAACGTTGTGTTAGTTTCTACTGTACAGAGAAGTGGAGTTCCCTGTGCTATACAGCAGATTCTCATTAGTTACCTATTTTATACATATTAGTGTATATACGTCAATCCCAATCTCCCAGTTCATCCCACCACCCCATCCCCAGCAGTTTTTAGATTCTGGTTGTGGAACTGGGTACACATTCTGGGAGGGCTTTTTCTTTAACATTCACTAGTAGACTAAAACAATGTACGACATTCTTTTAATTTTTTTAAGTTATTCAGTTTTGGATGTGTTGGGTCTTCATTGCTGTGCACCGGCTTTCTCTAGTTTTGGCAAGCAGGGGCTACTCTTCATAGCGGTGCGTGGGCTTCTCATTGTGGTGGCTTTTGTTGTTGCAGAGCATGGGCTCTAGGTGCATGGGCTTCAGTAGTTGTGGCACGCGGGCTCAGTAGTTGTGGCTCAGTAGTAGTTTAGAGCACAGGCTCAGTAGTTGTGGTGCACGGGCTTAGTTGCTCTGTGGCATGTGGGATGTTCCCAGACCAGGGTTCAAACCCGTGTCCCCTGCATTGGCAGGTGGATTCTTAACCATTGCGCCACCAGGGAAGTCCCGACATTCTTTACTGAGAAGTAATAATGATTGAGTGTAAACTTTGACATCACAAACAAGTTGTAGGCGCTTCCTTGTAACAGATATTTTTGGCATGTGAACCTGTGATGCTTCACATCAGTACCAGTTCAAGGCACTGACAAATGATTCACAATACCCAGAAAGCCTTCATGATACACAGGAAGAAGCAAGATGAGAATGTATGGTAGAGAGTCAGGATGTCATGTGGACCAGCCATTTGCCTCCACGTGGAGAAATACTGAAGGTTGTTCTGTAGGAAAGCTGGAGGTTTTCGGCTGTAGCTTCATCACTCAGATTCAAGAAGAGCTCTTTTGTATCTCTGCTGCTTTTTCCCCCTTCTTTGATCCTTTGTAGAGAGAGACTAAGTGGGTAGTGTGTTCTTTAAAAAAAAAAGTAGCTTTTCCTATTCCCCAAAGATGGTTATTAGGACCAAAAGCTTTCTCTTCTAACAACTAAAAATAGAGCACAAAGCTTGTTCTCAATCTCTAGGGCTTTGTGCTCCTTCAGCCCTCTTCACAGTCTTCACTTCCCTTTTCAAGTGAGACCCTAGTGGACAATACCTTAGTAAGAATCTAAATGATGCTGGCCCAGAGGGCAGGGTTATTTCTGTCTCTGACAGGTGAGACTTCTGGGGCTTCTCATCAACATCCACCTAAAACAGAAACTGGGACCTATTTCCAGGTGCTTCAGCATCTTCCCTATTGCTCTGCTGTCATCACATTTCAGCTTCTCTAATTTGCTTCTTCCTCCTCCTTCTGGAACTTTCCCTTAAGCAAGAACTGGAGTATGAGCACATTTCCTTTCCTCAGTCCTGCTGTGTATTAAGAATCAAGACAACACAACGATTGATCTGGAGATGCCAATGAATGAGAGACCTTCCAATATTGTTGAGTTTCAAGCCATTAGTGGACATATAAAGACCTGGAACAAATCACTTTTTATGAGTTTCTGCTGGGAACTGTACAGATGTGTTTAGAAGAAACACATTGAGGAGATAATTGAGATGGAAAATGAGACCCTATGAGGCATACTGGAATAACAACAGGAGGTTAATACAGGCAGACCTCAGCAACACTGCAGGTTTGTTCCAGATCACCACAATAAACTGACCATTGCACTATGGCAAATCACAGATTTTTTTGGTTTCCCAGTGCATATACAATTATGTTCACACTATACTGTAGTCTATTAAGTGTGCAATAGCATTATGTCTGAAATAAACAATGTATATACCTTAATTAAAACATACATTATTGCTAAAAATGCTGATCTTTCAACAAGTTAATCTTTTTTGCTGGTGGAGGGTCTTGTCTTGATGGTGACAGCTGCTGACCGATCAGAGTGGTGGTTGCTAAAGGCTGGGGTGACTGTGACAATTTTTTAAAATAAGATGACAATAAAGTTTTCCCCATTGATTGACTCTTCCTTTCACGACTGATTTCCCTGTAGCCTGTAATGCTATCTGGTAGTGTTTTACCCACAGTAGAACTTCTTTCAAAATTGGAGTCAATCTTCTTAAACTCTGCCACTGCTTTATCAACCAAGTTTATGTATATTCTAAATTCTTTGTTGTCATTTCAATAATCTTCACAGCATCTTCACCAGCCATAGTTTCCATCTCAAGAAACCACTTTCTTTGCTCATCCATAAGAAGCAACTCCTCATTCATTCAAATTTTATTATGAGATTTCAGCAACTCAGTCCCATCTTCGGGCTCTACTTCTAATTCTAGTTCTCCTGCTATTTCCACCACATCTGCAGTGACTTCCTTCATGGAAGTCTTGAACCCCTCAAAGTCACCCATGGGGGTTGCAATCAACTTCTTCCAAACTCCTATTAATGTTGACATTTTGACCTCTTCCCATGAATCATGAATGTTCTTAATGGCATCTAGAATAGTGAATCCATTTCAGAAGGTTTTCAATATACTTTGCTCAGATCCATCAAAGGAATCGGTATCTATGGAAGCCATAGCCTTAAATAATAAGCTTTGAAAGTTAAATTATTTCTTCATCCATGGACTCATAATGGATGTTGTGTTAGCAGTCATGACAACAACATTCATCTAATTGTACATCTCCATCAGAGCTCTTGGGTGACCAGTTGCATTGTCACTGAGCAGTAGTATTTTAAAAGGAATCTTTTTTTTCTGATCAGTAGGTCTCTACAGTGGGCTTAAAATATCCAGTAAACCATGTTGTAAACAGATGTGTTATGATGGCTTTGTTGTTTCATTTATAGAGCACAAGCAGAGTAGATTTAGCATAATTCTTAAGGGTCCTAGGATTTTTGAAATGGTAAGTGAGCATTGGATTCAACTTCAGGTCGCCAGCTGCATTCGCCCCTAACAAGAGGGTCAGCCTCTCCTTTGGAGCCATGAAGTCAGGCATTGACTTCTCGTCTCTAGCTATGAAAGTCCTAGATGGCATCTTCTTCCAATAGAAGGCTGTTTTCATCTACACCGAAAATCTGTTGTTTAGTGTAGCCACCTTCATTAACTATCTTAGCTAGATCTTCTGGATAACTTGCTACAGCTTCTACATCACTTGCTGCTTCACTTTGCATTTTAATGTTATGGAGACAGCTTAACCAATTTAATGCAATGGCAAAAAAAAGTTTTAATTTTGTCACCAATTGAATTAACAGCACATAGCGGAGAGCTGGCACATAGTAAGTACTCAGTAAATACTTAGTAACTGAAAGAATGACTCTCAATTTTAAGCTTAGTTAGAGCAGCCCATGTCTTTACCCAGCTTGTTCCTTTTCACCATATAACAAATTCCGTCCCAACTCCAAGTCACAGTTCAAAGACACATCTATTTTAGAAAATCTTCACTAGTTACTATTGCCTAGAAGAAGATACTTCCACAGTGATGGTTTACTGAGTTCTATTTGTGAGAGTATTTAAATAGGTGCTCAGTTAAGATTTCCAAATGTCTTCCGAACAAAAATAACTGGATGTTTGTTGGCTACTAAAAAATCAAACTACTTTAGTTCAAACCACCTGAAAGCAAAGAGCTGGCATTTATTGAGATTAAGAGAGCAAGAGGGGATAGCATGGTTGGTAGAACACAGGGATTTGGCTTTGAGCATGTCGCATTTGAGATAAGTACTAGACCTGCCTGACCTCCAAGTGGAGGTTCACATGGGCAGCTTGATTGCCAAGGGGGGGCAGATTATGGAGACAGACATTTAGAAGTTGTTGGTGTACAGACGGAACTAGGCGAACATCACCTGTGAAGATGATAGATAGAGAAGAGGTGAACACTCACAACTAAATCATTCCAGAAGGACATGGGCAAATTTGGACGGACAGAGCAGGAGATCCAGCACAGGAAACCAGGAGTGGCTAATGAGGTAGTACAAGAATCAGGGGTCTCAGAAGACAAATTTAAAAAATTATCAAAAGAAATAGGGAATTAAAACTCTATCAAATTATGTGAGAAGAAAGAAAATAAGAATAAAGAACCAATCATTATATTTGGAAATGTGACCATCAATGATCCACATCAAGGTGGTTTTCATGGAAATTCTGGAGATAGCACCTGATGGGAGTAGGTTGGAAAAAGAATGAAAGGAAATAAAAAGAAGGGAAAAAGCAAGTATTGACAACTTCTAAGAGTATTATAGCAGATGAGAGCAGGAAAATGGGCACCAGTTGAAGGGAGATTGTGGGACAAAGGAATTTTTTTAAGATGGAATAAAATTCACACAACATGATTTTACACTGTTTAGAATGATCCATTAGGCCAATTTTGATGATGCTAGAGAAACAGAAAAAAATCAATTACCTTAATCCTTGAGTAGGTGAGAAAAGTTGGAATGTAAACTTTGCATTTTGCATTAAAACTTCTGTGTTATAAATTTTAACACAGAAGACTAACCAGTGATTTTAAAATACCAACGGCTTTTTAAAAGTTGTACTTACACATGTGCTTCCTACAAAATTGTAAAAGCGTTTCGTAAGTAACTTATACACAAAATGTATGTATAACAGCTAATGGGATTAAAAATTTCCCAAGCAATCCCAGTGAAAATGGAGATATTCTTAAGTACTAATCTTTTTCCCAAAGAAGTTTTAAAGTGATATCCACCTCATCATCTGAAACATAAGCAAGAGTTTTGACATTCAGTATTTTAATAGGCTGCATTTGAGCCATGTATTACAGGGTGAACACATGACAAACCAAGTGTAACATTCAGATTCTGAACCACATGCTTAAGAATACAGTTGCTGCCATGCTCACGTTGTAACTACCCTCAGTACGACCAGAGAACAGAAGAAATCAGATGATATCTTTATCATCCCTTTTATTCTCCTCATTTCAAAGTATTTGAACATACTTGGATAGATTCCCAGAACACTGAGAATGGCCACAGTGCAGAAGAAGAAAGGGGTAACAAAAGAGAGACAGAAGAAGAAAATTTTCTTTGGAGGAAACTCAGAATAATTTTGGAGACATTTCATTAATCCGAAGACATGTTAGGTCCAGTAGAAATGTTGAAGCTATAGAGAAAGGCCTTGGAACATAAAAACATATTCAAAAATAATTTATAAACTTGAGAATAAAAACTATCTGTTGGATGAGGCCATTCAAAGAATACCGGAATTAAGAACAAAGGAAGTGAGTGGGTGGGGCAATTGCTGATTTTCATAATTTCTGCCCACAACTCTTTATCTAAAGAAGAAAGAGCAGAGATGGAAAATGCATACCTTAACACCTTTCTGAGCTGACTTAGCTTTGATTTCAGGCATCTCTGAGTGAAGCAGGGCTAATGTCCTTACCTGTTGTGATGATCAGATTTCACCCATTTGGGAAAGCTCTGAAGTTTTATTTCTTGGTTTAAAGTTCTGGGCTCAGACTCTAATGGAAGAAGAATATGGAGGCTCTACAACTGTGGGACCCATGTGAGATCGTCACCTGCCATAACTGGTTCTTGTTCATTTAAGCTTTCGATTTGCTTTCATGAGAAAGCATTCTACATCTTAAGAGTAGGGCTACAGGCTCCAAAATATAGCTACAAATTAAATGCAATTTCTGCCTCAGCTTCGAAGTTATAATGAGTCCTTCTCAACTTGGTCTCCCCACAGGAAATGCCCAGGGCACCCTGCTCTTGTTGGGTTAGGGCCACCTTCAGGCTCCACTCTTTGGGACCAATATTCTTTCCTCTCACCACAGGACAGATTCAGGGATTGGAACAAGATGCATATACTCACATTCCCATACCTGTTGTACTTTGTATTTTTAATTTTTTTTCCCATGGCAAAGAGTATTTTCATCATTTCTAAAATTTACAAATTCAGCTTGCCTTTGAAAGGAGCAAATATCCATTACACCACATCATGACTCTCATCTATTGATTCCTTTGTTTTTTAATGCATTCAATACACTTTAATTGAATAATTTGATAATCATGAGGAAGAGTGAACAAAAACCAACCCACCCTTGCTCTCAAGAAGCTTAGCAGCTCCCGGAGGACTGCAGTTGAGAAGACAGGCCATCTGCAGTGATTGCTTCACTGCTATTGGGAAGTGAGACAAGCTTCTTCTGGGTGCTCTGTTTATTTGGGGGTGAGGCAAACTCTGTAGGGTTTTTTCTGATGATGTGAGGTGTTACGCATCATCTTGTCACATGGGACTTCAGTACTGTATGCTTTCCTAAACTTTTCTTCTAATGTTAGGTTCTTAAAAGACCCCAAATAAAAGGATGTCAACGGCAAGAACAACAATAGCAATATTAATAATAATACTAACAACTCAGAAGAAGGTGAGAAGAAGAAGAAGGGAAAATATGAGAAGAAAGAGAGGGAAACTTCACTGCATGCCAACAACATATCTGAAGTTTGACTTCTCTCTTGCAATCCTTACAACAATCTCACATTCTTCATTTTACACACGAGGAGTCTGAGATTCAGAGACTTCCAATCACGTGCCCAGGACCCACTGGGCAAAAGCAGCGTGAAGTGGCAAAGACAGGGCATAACTCAAGATTTATCAGACTCCATAGGCAGGATGCTTTCTGCTCTAGCAAACTGCCTCCAATACAATTGAGAGACTCCTTTCTGGATTCTAGAAACCTTCATGCTAAATGAAAACACCTTAAGAGTTAACATGTGACAATTTCTGGTGGTTTTCCCCAGATTCCCACTCAGGCCGTGGAGACACCAAGCCCTCACTCTGCCTTCCAATGCACAACGGCAAGTATTTATAAGCCCTTCTTTTTCAGGATCTATTAATGTTTGAATAACTTTGCCAAATTCAAGTCTTGCGAAGCTGCTGCATTTTATTTGTACTAATGAAAAGTGACCTGTCAAGACTGCCCAGCTTTCTGTGAACGCTGGGATGCAGGAGATGGTAAATCAAGCCTCCGGGCATCGCAATCGCATCTGGGCAATATCACCTGGCTGTCTCCTTGCGCTCACCGAGCGGCTTCCCCTGTAGTTTACGTCATTTTTAGCCCTCGGCGTGATAAAACTGAGCAGCCATTTAACAGCTCTAATTGTGTCCGAATCCTCCAGGATTCAGTAACTCCAGGCAGTAAATATGCTTGGAACTTCCCTGCAGGCTAGTTGATGTCCGCGCTCATTCACTTTGCAATGTTTACAGGGTCCCTAAAATATGCCACACCTGGGGACAGGTAGAGACCGGGTGGGGGGGTGGTGACAAGGATGGAGACCAGCACAGAGGGGAGAAGATGCATCTGTTCTCCAGCCTCTAGGTTTGCTCCCCTCCTCTTCCAATTCCCATTGTGTTTCTTTGAAAAATAAAATAAAGCACGCCCCCAAACAAACAAACAAAATAATTAGAAACAGACTGAGGCCGGTATTTAAAGTGTAGATTTTAAGGAACCAGAAGAGAAAGCATTCATTCAGTCATTCTTTCTTTCCTTCATTCATTCAATGCCTACCAAGTAACAATGCTGGAAAAAGCAAACAAGAATTCATTATATTGCAAGACGGAATCATCCAAAAAGGTTAACAAACCCTAGCGCTTAGAAAAACATAAACAGTTTGCAGAAGGCAAAATAAATGACTAGAGATCTCGCCCTCAAAGCAAGCACAAGTTAGCCATGCCTGTCACCTTAAGTCTAATCAAAGCCTTAACACCCAGCAGGTTATGGTAAATCCTTTCCTTCCCTCCAGACTAACGATTTTCTGGAGGGAAGGAAAGACAGATGGAAGAAAGAGAGGGGAGAAGGAGAGAGGAGGTTAATATCTACCAGATATCAACAAGGTAATCTACCAGATGCCTACTAGAATCTATCATGTTACTGGAACATTCAGACATTGGGAGGCAGTCCTCTCAGTGGGTCAAGAAGATACACAGAGAATTTCCCACTTAAACAGGTGAAGCTATGTGGGTTAAGAGATGAAATAATTTACCTACGGCTTAACACAGCTCTTTCCAGTATCTCTATCCAAGACTCCAGATTGCCTTTTCAAGGCAGTGGACACACATTTTGTTCACTGGCTATCTACTTTTCTTTTCTCCTCTCTATGACTAAACGAAAGAAGGATGCAACAGTCCATGACAAGAAACTATAAAAAAAAAAAAGAAACAGAAACTGCTGTAATGTTTTTGCTACTGTATCATAGAAAACTTTCTTAGATTACCATGCTCTCTGACCATTTCAGACATGTCTGTTTATTTCTGTTTCAGAAATGAGACCTGATCTCAGAGTGACGTGTGAAATTGATCTAGGTAGGTTTTTGAATTTTGGAGAAAAAACAGAAGGAGAGGTTTGGAAGAATTAGCACAAGGCTTTATGAAGCTGGTGTTTAGCTCCTGACACAGGTCCGGTAAATATGACCAATGTGAGGAATGCTTCTTCCAACGCTACTTTGAGGAATGTTTTCACAGATTTGGAGGAGCTGAGATTTCAGGTTTTTTGGTCTGCGTTAATGGTCACTATCAATTTTTTTTAATTTATAAGAAAATTTCATTTTTCAATCCGTGTATCTTTAAGCTAGGTTAAAATACACATAAGTGCTTATATCGGGACTTCAAGATGTATTTACCTGAAGAGTCCCCCTGCATACTGCGAAGATGTGTTTTGCTTTTCTACCTTTCAGGGAATTTATTAAACCTTTTTTAAAAATGTAGTAAATTGGGAAGCACTAAGAAAAACAAATTATTACTGATGGATGTGAATTTCACAGCATAGCTTATTAAACAGAATTTTGCAACTTACTGTGAGTATTTTAATGCATGTAATTTTTCCTGTGCTTATTTTTAGGGAAGCTCTGAAAGGAAGAGATGAAAAGATAAAGTTGGATCCAGGTTTTCTGGCTGGAAAATTTTCCTTGTGTGGTTAGAAACTTTAACGCTACTTTACTTCTATAAAATAAAAACTGTTAAAGATTTGGGAAGGTACTTGGAAGAGAAGTGTAAATAAAGGCTGGGCGTGAAAATATATTTTTAATCTAACAAAATACAATTATATTTTATGGAAACTCATCTTTTATGTATTGGTGACTTTAAAAAATATATATATAATGATTCTCAGTTTTTGCATATTTGAGATGAGTGGACCATCCCAGCAAAAGAGACAGGCATTGTTGTTAAGGGCAAAGAAAATACTAGCTGCTCATTTAACGAAATTCACTAGTGCCATCCCCACCCTCATTTTTAAGACCTCTCTCAAGGACCTGGATGTTTCTAGTTCTGGCTCAAAAGGCTAACCTCTCCCTTCGTGAGTGATTATGAGTCTGTCGGTCTACACCAGTGAAGAGCGGCCCCAGCATTTCACTTTGCCTAGGAGGTCTGGCTTTAGAAACTACTTGTTATGCCCTGGGATTGTGTGGAAACTTCCATTTGGATGACTGTAAAATGGTGTTGGGGAGTGCTTGGGGTATTTGCAATCACATCAAAATTGATGGAGGACAAATTGGTCCAGAGTAACTAATTGTTCCTCATTAAAATCTGGAAGAGAGCAGGAGGAAAGTTTCCACAGGGTTGAGCAAAGGGAGTTTGGAGCTAGTCTGCACGCCCTCGGCACACCTGGGAGGCGAAGACTGCTCTCCAGTGTGAGGGACCTCCCCCTTTTCTTTCAGAACGTTTACTGCTGCCACTAAGTGACAGAGGACCCTTCAGACATCATAGCGCTCAAAACACGCGAAGGCCTAACAATCTCATCCAACTGACTTTTTTAATTGCTTCTCAAATGCCAGCCACCGAGCTACCAAACCAGGATGCAGCCCTAGAGTCTGTGTTGCCAGGGCAATTGTCTTTCCACCGTCAACCTATCAGCCCCCAAGTAAACTCCTCTCTGCCGTTATCAGGCAGACCTGCAAGTTTTATCGGAAGGTAGGTTATCTTTGACATGTCAAACTTTCTGCAGCGTTTTAATCCAACTTATATTAAGGGTCAGGATAATGTTCTCTCTCTCTTTAAAAAAAAAAAAAGTCTCTTTTCGCAGACGTAGAAAACAAACTCATGGTTACCAAAGGGGAAAGGTTGGGGGGAGGGATAAATCAGGAGTTTGGGATTAAAATATACACCCTACTTTATATAAAGTAGATAACCAACAAGAACCTACTGTATAGCACAGGGAACTACACTCAATATCTTGCAGTAACCTATAATGGAAAAGAATCTAAAAAGAATATATATATGTGTGTGTATATATATATATTTACATATACATCTATAACTGAATCGCTTTGCTGTACACCTGAAAGTAACATGACATTGTAAATCAACTATATTCCGAAAAAATTTTTAAAAACAAAAATAAATTTTAAAAAACCCAAAAAATTAAATAAAAAAATGTCTCTTCCCTAGGACCCCACATATTGCCAAGAAAAGAGGTGAAAGAGTATTAACCAAGTCTGACACTAATGGCAATCGTGGCAATAGTGACAATGACAAGACAAACAGCAGCAAACCAGCACTGTGGCCCGCCCCGTGCCAGGCACCGGATCAAACACCTCACAGGCTTCCTGTAGCTTTCACCCCCATAAGGTCCCCAGGAGACATGCACTGTTGGTCTCCCTATTCTGTAGCAGAGGATTGCAAGTTCTGAATTATTTGTCCAAGGTCACTTAGCTCCTAAGTGGTGCCAGAATTAGAACCCAGGTCTTTCTGATTCCAGGGCTCACGCTTTGAACACCGCACACTTCTGCTTTATTCAGTATTTAAGGATGAGTAGGTAATAAATAGCCACATTTTCAGACATAAAACTGTTATCTCGCTTAACGTGAATGGATTTCATAACTTGATTTTCTAATATTACAGAGCTGCTGCAGGCAGTCAGGTTATCTTTAGACATTTTTATTACCCCACGTCAGCTTTCTTGGAGATGCTAATTTTCGTTGGAAAGCTTTGCTTCTTATGATCTGTGAAGTTTCTCTAGTGTCGGAACTTATTCTGTTGGCCTGAACTTTCAGTTCCTGACCACATCCTGAGATCTCTGTGCTGATGGGACTGAACAATGTCAAATTTTAAAAGGCTGTAAAAAAAAATAAAGGAAAGAGAAATAAAACCTTTCACTCTTTTTTTTTTCTTTAGGTCCGAGCATACTATATGATTTGCATCCAGGAAGACAGAGGTGATTTTTCTTAGTGATATTCAGATAATAGAGATCACAATGACCACAGTGACCCAGAAAAGCTTTTAGGATAAGCAGAGCATTGATTTAGAAATTGTGGACGGAATCTGCCCGAACAGAGAGAACGGGCAGGTCTCTCTGATGGGAAAAGATGAGAAAACTTAAGAAGTCAGAAGTCAGACCTTCACATCAGAGAATCGGCCACAGGAGCTGCAGGAAGACGGGAAGGGTGAACAGTCAGTCAGAAGCCTCAGAACGTAGGTTTGTGAAAACTGTACTGCACCTATAGTTAGACCTAATTCTTAAGGGAAATAATTAGTGAATTTGAGGAGATAAATTGCATGATCAAAGGAGAATTTTAGGGGAAAAAAGTGCCCAGCTTCAAGAGTAGAGTGTCAACTCTAGAAGCTGGCTCTATGTGTATATCTCAGCTCTTACATTTTTATCCTTGAGCGTTGGGAAAGTTCCTTAACTTCTCTGCCTCAGTCTGTTCCTGTGTGGACAGTCTGTTGGTTTCTCTACTCTGTAGATGAGGATTTCAAGTTCAGAGTTATTTGTCCAAGGTCACATAGCTCCTAAGGGGTGGTGCCAGGACAGAAAATAGGCCCTCCTCCAGACATAACAGATGCTTCCTGCAGAGCTGGTCCATCAGTGCTTGGTAGACACTGCCTGCTGTTTCCATGGTCCTGGTAACCAATCCAGTCCTGAGTCTTAGAAGACCACCCCGTTTCTCCATTCTCTCACAGCTGCCCTATCTATCCTGATTTTCACTTTTAACATACAGCATCGGGTCAGGAAGGCAACTGATTATTTCCCTTACGAACGCTGAGTGCTTTGCCAGCCTGGACCCATCTTCATCTTCCTTGTCACGCTTGACACATTCAGAGTGTTTTATATATATTTGATAAACAGATAATTTCGCAGAAAGGGAAGAAAGACAAAGAGACCAGTTGGATGGAATACGTGAATACACTGGTTAATTAGACTGCTGAAGGAGCTAAGGAATAATATAAGGACTTGAACTAACTCAGCATGGGAAGAAGTAGAAACACGTCTGTTTTAGAAATTACCAGTCGTGATGGGCTGCATATGGTAAGATACATAGGGGGGAATCAAATATTACTCCCCCCACCAAAAAAAGATGTTAATCCTGTATGACTAGGAAATTGACAGTAAAACTGTTTTTAGGAAAAGGTGAGAAATTAAATTTCAACATTTTGATTTTGAATTGACAGCCTGACATTGAAGTGATCTAATGAGAGCATATACTTTCTCAGTCATGTGATCTGGGGAAGGCAAGAGGGCACAGAAGTTAATAATGGTAAAGAGAGCGCTCAGGTCACATACCAACTTGAGGTACATTCTTTAGGAAAACAGTGAAGTTACACAAAGCTTTGCATGCCACGGTCTCAAGCACAGACTTAAGAAAATGTCAGGGAAGCTTAAATCTTGTTGTTTGACTTTGAATAATCCATTTTTGTCAACAAAAATGCTTCCTTACAAACCAAAAATATACTTGTAAATATAGTTACAGTTTTCCAAAATATCTTTTTTTGATTGTCATTTTTGGAGAAGGTGAACAATTGAAGGGATTACATGAAACTTTTAAGTACCGATGTTATTATATAACTCAATTTACTTTATCACAATGATCAATGCTATGTATTTCTAAATATTAACTTAAGATCGTTACAATAAATATATAAGATGCATGTTCCTGTCGAGGTTCAACTACATGTTAGGATTTAGAATTGGAAAAACGTGCTGTTTTCTTGAGTATTTGGGAACCACATGTAATATGTTTATTCAGACAATAATCATCACACTTAAAACGGTGTGTGTGCTTTGAAGGATGCTGTCCAAGGGTTTGACACGTTTGAATGATACATTATGCAGAAATAATGTTGAGTCTTCCAAGTTAAACCAAGTTAAAAGTTAAAGGAATGCAGTATTCATAACTGATATACTGTTTTTTCTAAACACACACACGTGCACACATGCATGGGTGCATGTGTGTACTTTACTTCTTGCTATATCTCATTTAGATTCCTTGTATCTGTTTAATAATTATGTCTAATATATTAATTCTATGTTCTTGAGACTCTCACATTCAGGTTTATAATTATAGAAAAAGCAAATTTCACTCCAACCTCCTGCAGAATGTCAAAGCATAGACATAGATGAAAGGACCAGATATTTAACGGGGCCATGTTACTCTCATGGAAACTTCACGAATGTGCAGCCTTGGTCAGATCCCCTATTTAGTGCCTCTATAACTGATACATCCTCACTCTCTAGAAGGTAAACGGAGATAAGGGCTTGTGAATACGACCCAGTTGAGATGTAAACAAATAAAATGATGGATGAAATAAACAACAGAATTCTTCTGCAGCGTGACTCAGTTCCAGTAACTTACCAAAAAATCAAAATCATTCCTGGAAGATTTTTCAGCCCTAAAGGAGAATAGGGCTCCTTTGGACCGATTATCTAAGAGCTCTGTGATCATCACATCACAGCATCAGGAGTGTGGAAGTCGCAGGGTAGCAGTCAGCTGGCAGAGGGTCAAGGTGCATCACACGAAGGCTAGCGTGTCTCCCAGATATCCTTGCCTTACCTCCTGCAACGACCTGCTTTGTGGTCTCTCTGTTTCTGACGCCAACACATCAACCCTACTCTTCCCAGAGGGGTCTTTCTGAAACTCAGCACCAAGCAGGTGTTCCCCTGCCCTCCATTCTTCGCAAGGTCCCTGTAGCAACTCAAGTTTGGACTTGAGACCATGGCAATGTGTGACCTGTTGGCCTCCTTCCCAGGCACCTCCTTTCCATCTCTAGAACTGGGATCCCCACCTTCCAGAACGTTCTCTGAAAACCCTCGGCAGAATCTGATGGCCTTTCTGTTCCTTCAGCACCAGAACAATTCTCATGCAGTAGTTGTGAAACTCGAGTGCCACCATCCTGAAGAGGATACGTTATCGTGTTGCTTTCACCCCAGGGATTAGGGAACTCTTAAGCGCTTTAAAAAAACCCTGTGTTTTTGAAGCGTTTTATTACAGGGTCATACAATTCGCCATAACTAATACAGAGGGGAAATCATTTTAGTAAGTACTCAGCAGCATTTAAAAAAAATATAAACTAGATTAAAGTAAACTAGAATAAAACAGGGTCGAAAACATCCAAGTCCGTGTCACATATCAATGGCAAGTATTACTTTGTGAGGCTTTTATTTGTGTGTGTGTGTGAGAGAGAGAGAGAGAGGGTTATGCCAGTTTAGGGGGATATATTATAATTACATATCATAATGTATATGTAATATATGTCATATGTATGTTATATATGCATATGGCTATCCATTTTTAAAATTACTAAATATATAGCAATAACTTTTGTAGTGACTTTATAAAAAATAGGTATAGAAGTCATTATTTAGAGTAATGGAATTAATCAGAACATATTACAAATTTCAAGAAAAGCAAACAAATTCTAAAAACATGACAAAGTCCTGAAAAAATATATTTTTAGTTAAGTAACTGTCTGACACGCCTTTAAATTATATTTCCCTACTTTTTGTCTGCATATTCTTTCATCATTTTTTTGTGGAAAAATAGATCACCTCGTCTTTCCTCCCTACCATAGTAAATTAAATTAAAAATATAATTGTTAATAGAAAGTTTTGTCTAACTGCAAAACTAGTTATTGTTAATGTCATATACCCTTTGTATTGTCAAATTTGGAAATATTTCTAACAGGTTATTTTCGTGCATGATTAGTAGGTCTTTAGGGTTTTTCAAACTTTGCAGTGGAATGATTAATGATAAATAGTCTTTGAATTGACACTTATTAATCACATTTTGGCTGATGTCTTGATTGTGGTGGTGTGTTTTAAGTCTTATGTTATTATTATTGATGTGATTATGTTTAGTTAAATCAGCCAGGAGTGTAAATCGTTTGTCAAATATGTAATTTATTCCTCTTCATTAATTGGTTTATCAAACAATACAAAGCCTACTAATCACTACCATTCAAAATGTATCTCTTTATCTTAAGAGGTAACTGATTTTGTAGGATTTAACATTTTTGTTATTATCTGCTTCGCTTTGCCAAAATAATTTCCACTGATTTCAACACTAATCTTTATCACGTTTGATTATATCTGACCTTTCTGTTATTTAATAAATATATTTAATTTTAAAGATGAGAAAAGTGGAACCTCTCTTAATCACCCATAACAAGAAATTTCTTATTTCTTTTACTGAAATGTTCTAAATCTTTTTCTCCGACTGAAGATCAAATGACATATCTGAGTTTTGTCACATGCACCATTATTCATATTGGAGAGTTATCACATATGCCACTCTAAACAAACAGGAAAAGAAAAGTCATGTTCTATGTCAGCATACACGATGCATAAACAAGTCCATTTCTGACAGCTTGGGTAGGTGTCAACAAGAACTTTGCCCTCCACTTTATCATTTTGCAAGTCTTATGATTGTAACCATTTCCCACGGACTAGATTCTGGCCCCATATACATCAGTCCTTATTTTTGTCTCCACTCACACACTGTAGGTGCTGGGTCCCAGGGACATATTCACACTGTGATACAATCTCGGGCTCTGTTTATTCATCTTATAGCATTGAGTACCAGCATTCCTAGAAGCCACTTCTAAACAGGACATCTAACAGAATCTTAATTATGCACGATCTACCTGGGCACCCCATAAATATTTCTCATTGAAGACAAGCTAATATACCTCTAGCTGAACTTCTCCTTAGCAGTGTCCTCCAAATGCCCTTGGCCACTCACCACGAGGTTAACGGTGGTGGAGAAGTCAAATTGGAAAGAGACGGTGGTCTTAACCATTTGCACTTTTAATATCTTAATAGCTCACGTTTTACAAGAATATATGACCAGGTGAACACATTAGAAATGGGGTAACGAAAATGAGGGGCCTGAAATTTGACGGTAAATCCACCTCTGAAAAGACTAACCGTATATTTCAGCCACTGGAACCAAAGGGCACATCTAGAGTTCAAGTTCAGGACTTGGTGAATTGTGGAAAGCCTTCATCGACATCAATTCCACTTTCTGGCATATCTACAGTAAAATACTACAAGCTGTTTCAAATTTTCAGAAATGGAAAATTAACTTTATTTTTTTAGATTGTTAGAAAATTATGTATCAGCTATGTAATTGTTCCTTATTATTCAAATTCAAGGAAGGAACTTAATTGGTTTTCTTAGAATTACATGTCTTATCCCATTAATTGTTCTTAAATATTTTAATGAGAAAAAATTAATTTTATCTGTCAAAATGAAAGAAATCACTCGATAATTGAATTTCTGGTCTTTGGATTGTACTACATATCCTAAAGTACAGTGTGCTGATTTATTTTATGTGAGCGAAAATCTCAGTGGAGTTTAGCCTTGAATGACACAATCTGTTGCATTACTGAAATATAAGCGTAGTCTACTCTAGAATTAACTTTGTTTTGAAAATAGTCTGAACAGTATATTGTTTTAGTATCTGTCGGTACTTCAGACCTATTTTATCATCTCCCCCCTTTTTCAGATTTAATCATCAACCAAGCAACATACATTATACTTAACTATGAAAGATAAATGTGCTTTTCCTATTTGCTAATCTCTTCCTGTCGCCTGTCCAGTCAGCCATACCAGTCATTGCTTCTCTGCAAAGTCAGACAGCCCCTTTGAATAGCCTCTTTATTACCCCTATTACATAAACACCAACACGTGTGCTTGGGCTTCTGTAAGATATAATGCCTTAAGGTATTGCTATGAGATTCAGAGAATCACAATATTGCGTATAGTAATTTCTTTGGTGGAAGAACCAATTTTCAACGAAAACATTTATACTTCACTGACTCTGGGCCATGCCAGGATGAGAGTTCTTTCACAGAAGGAGAAAGAAGGGATTACGAATGTGCTTAGGAGGAGATATCTGAATCCCAACCCGCCCCCCGCCCCCTTCCACCCTACCCGCCGCCGATTTGTTTTAGGTTAAGGCAATAGGCTCAAGTTCACATGAAGAATTAAGTACTTCTACAGTTCAGTTTACACCCATGTCCTCAAAGAAAAAATAAGTCAATAACAAACCACTTTACAAGCACAAGATGGGAAAGATCTGCCTTCAACCTAAGTTGGCAAAAGAGGTAGGGTTTTTAATTAAAAAACGAAACAAAACAAAAGTCAATACGAGCTAATGTTGGGATGCAGCTATCAGAAAAAGCTCTTTTCATCCAAGGCGTTATTGGAGAAACAGGATTAGAGTGGAGAATTAGCAGCCTCACTGTGCCATGGGTAGCTTATTCTATTTCTGAAGCACGGAGTGCAGCCCTGAGACGTGGACACTGTGGAAGGAGTCCAGAAGAAGGCGAGATAAGGAATGACTGAGATACACTTTCTGTCTCCAAATATGTGCAAGGTTATTATGGGAAAAAGATATTTGGACTGTTTTTTTTTTTTTTTTTTTCCATTATGATCTCAGACAGCAGAACACACACCAAACAGTGGAAGGTAGGGGAGATATATCCGCGGTGACTATGAAGAGCTCTCCACCTGTTCAAAGAGAGATCAAGAATCTAGTCAAGAATTACACTTCTCCTCTTAGGTGTGTGTTCAAGGCACAGGTGTAGGGCCCTGCGCTGGGGGCTTGAGGAGGGCACATTGCACTAAAGGAGACTGAAATACCTTCCCACCTGCAGAAATCAGGTTTTTTCTTGTTTGTTTCAGATAGCTAAAGCGCCTCACTTTAAACATAAAATCTTGAAACAAACATAATCAAAATCTTAATACGTATTAAACAAATCCCCATTTATTCTTTCTCAGAACTAAAACATGAAGCATAACAGAAAATAATTTAATAGAACCCAGGAGCCTATTACTCAGCTTAAACAATGTTGTCATCAATGCTTATGGTTTAAGGAATAAAACCATGACGTTCCTCAAAGTCCAGCCTACTGTCTCCTCCTTTTCCCAGAGATGCCTCACTATCCCGGTGTGTATGGTTCTTCTTCCGATGCACTAGACACTTCTGTAATCATCAGAAGGCAACTCTTAATAGAAGGCACTAGTGATCTACACACAAGTCACTAATCTTCCATTAATGAGGCTGAGAGGTAAGCATCATTGTTGAATTTCATCAAACCCTTCTATCATAATGCATAGCATTACTGCAATTCAAAAGTGTGGAGTTTCTCTCTCAGACTGTACTATTTCTATGCTATTCTACTTTGACATGTTGTAAACAAATTATCATTTATGCCACAAAACTACTTAAGTAATTAATTACCAGGAGATAAAAGCGATTTGTTATTCTTAAATGAGAACATGTCGAAAATGTTTATAATATTTTACATCTATCATAAAGATACACAAAATACCTGTCAGACGAGTTTGTAAGTATGATCAAACAAGAATGATTACATACCTTGAATAACAATAAGAATGCATTTAAAGTTTTAGATCTTAGCATTTGTGTCGGGGACTGGATTGTAAGGCCTTCAAGGAACAGCATGATAAGAACATGTACTAAGTTTTTTAGGGAAGTAAGATCCCTTTAGTAAATCACACCTTCTATGTCTTTGCTACTCCGTGGGATCTCACATCTTATGCGTCAGTTGGAAACTTGTTAGAAATTCGGAATCTCAGGTCCCCCCAGACCTACAGGATTAGGTCTGCTTCTTAACAATCCTCGGTGATTCACGTACACATCAAGTTTTGAAAAGCACAGCTCTGTGTTACCACTTGTATTGTAGTGAATGTAAGGCTGTGCGACAGTCTGAATGTTTGTGTCCCCCCCAAAATTCGTATGTTAAAACCTAAGCCCCGATGTCATGGTGCCACGAGGTGGGGTCTTTAAGAGGTGATGAGGTGATGAGAGTGGAGTCGTCATGAATGGGATTAGTGTCCTGATGAAAGAGACCCCAAAGGGCTCTCTCCCCCTTCACCCTGTGAGGACACAGGGAGATGACAGCGTCTGTGAACCACAAAGTGAGCTCTCACTACACATCTAATCTGTAGGTGCCTGGATCCTGGACTTCCCAGCCTCCAGAACTGTGAGAAATAAATGTCTGCTGTCCATAAGCCAGTCTATCATTCGTCTTATGATTAAGATTAGAAGTATTTGGATAACCGACTAGGGCCTACTGTATAGAACAGGGAACTATATTCAGTATCTTGTAATAACCTATAATGAAAAAGCATCTGAAAAAAGAATATGTATATATACATATATATGTATAACTCAATCACTTTGCTGTACACCTGAACCAAACACATTGTAAATCAACTACACTTCAATTAAAAAAAAAAAAAACCAAAAAATACTAGTCTAAAAAAAAAGATTAGATGTATTTAGTATTTACCTTTAGTCATATATATAAATATTATTCAAAGAGAAAATCTACAGTATGTTTTGCATATATATAATGTTTTGCTTTTACTTAGCTGTTATTTGCAAGTTGAAATTCTTATGTTAATGTTGCTACTATAGTAAGAATCAAAGTAAAAAAATTATAATATTTAAATGGAATGTGCCTTAGTGCTGATAATCAGGTTAGTTTTAGCAACATTTAAACTGAGAAATGGCATGTGGCAGAAAGAAAAACACTTGTATGATCCATTAAATGGCATCTCACAAATGCCAAATTATGTAAATTGTAGAAAATGTTCCTGTAGGACATTTTGATATAGCAAATTTCAATTATTCTAATTTAATTGTCTTGATTTTTATAAAGGGATACGTGTCTATTGGAACTGCATAAACAGATTTTCAGTAAATCTGAAAATAAATTATAAAATTTAAAATTGTACTAGAAACTGCATTCTCTAGAACTACAGGAGAAAGACAGACCCATTTTATCAAGTGCAAGCTTCCCCATGTTTGGAGATATACACCTATTTCCTGAGTGTTTTTGTTCCATCTTTTATTACATTAATTATTATATTAACAGAAACTTTTGATTTAGTATATGCTATCTCTAAAGCCTGCAGGTAGCATTACTATCTGAGAGTAAATATACCAAAAAATAATAATAATCAAACTCATAATAGAGACCACATTCTTGTAGAAGTAATATACTTTAAAAAGTGTGTGCTGACCAAGACCCAAATTCCAGTAAAAAATAAAATCTTTATGTCAATATATTTCTATTGCACCACTGATGACTAAATGGACAAGAAACAAAAGCAAACAAAAATAAGTTCACAGAAATGGAAATTATCATCATGAAACAAAGCAAGACTGTGTGTGTGTGTCTCAAGAATGGCCTGGTAGAGAGTGCTTCTAACTGACCCATTCAGGATGGAATTATCAGGAACTCATGACCCACCTGCCAGACTCAATTATGACTAACTAGAGAGATTAACTGATCATTAGGCCATTCCCAGGGATAGTCATATGTTGTCAGAATTTTATAAATTGTCATACCAGTTTATACATTAATCATTTGTGAGTTTAGTTAATATGAGTTGAAACCTTCCCCTGCCCTAACCACCTCTTGATATATGAATGGATTTTTCTCTGGACTCTATTTGGCACAGACCTTGAAAAGTCACATACTACACATCGATGAACGTAGTAGAGGGTCTTTGATGCCTCAAGTAACCACTTTATCGCAAAGAAAAAGCTGCAGGGCCACAAACTTCTCTGTCCACCCCTACCTGTGCTCTATCTGTGCAAACATTCCGTTTGCTTCTCCCTACAAGCTAGTCAGAGGTTCATCAGTCACAGCCTTTTCCCTCTTTCCATGCCCACAGACTAATTCCACAGAAAGTTGTGCTGGGAAGCACAGGCTTTGAAGCAAGGCACTGGGCTTTCCATCCACTAGGCTGGAACTTGCAAGCCTCGTTTTTCTCATGGGGCTTCCATGGTGATTCAACAAAATAGCTACGAGTCTCGGCAAGTCAATGCCCCGTGTGGGGAAGACCCTCAAGGAAGGCGGATTCCTTGGTTTCTGTGCATTTCAGAACAGGCTCCTGGCTGAGGGTCACCCCAAGGGTGCTGTGGGGCACCCAGGGGGGCTCCACTCAGAGAGCACGTCCCAAGGGCTGGGCGCTCGCCTCTCTACTGCACTGTTCCTTCTTCCGTTTCATCTCCTTAGTCTTCCCTCTTCGCTTTGCTACAAATAACTTACTCCCACTTAGAATTTACTACCGTTTCATAGAACAGACAGTCCCGACTTATGATGGTTCAGCTTAAGGACTTTTCCACTTTACGCTGATGTGAAAGCAATACACATTCAGCAGGAACCATACTTCGAATTCTGAATTGTGATCTTTTCCCGGGCTAGCGATGGTGGGTGGTGGCAGTCACAGCTCGCAGTCAACCCAGAGATCGCCAGGGTGAACAACCAACACGCTCACAACCACTCCGGACCCAGACAACAGTGTTGCTTTCCACGATCAGTACAGTAGGTCAATTAATGAATATATAAAACAGGCTTTGTGTTGGATGATTTTGCCCAGCTGTAGGCTGATGTGAGTCTTAGGCACGTTGGTGGAGCCTGGGCTGAGCCGTGGGCAGGGCAGGTGCATTAAGTGCATCTTGGACTTAAGGTATTTTCAGTTTACTCTGGGTTTATCAGGACGTAACCCCATCATAAGTCGAGGAAGGTCTGTATTTCAGGTTGCTCCTTAAACAAGGTAGTTCAGTTCTAAACTACACTAAGCACAGCTTCTCAATTCTGTGCCTCTTCTATGACAGAAAAATGCTCTTTATGAGGGAGGGACTGTATTGTCTCTGTATAGATCTTCTTTGGGATAATAATATATAAATTTACTACCTATATTCAGAATATCTGGCTCAGTGATTCATAATATAAAAAACCCACTACTATTAACACCCATAGTGGACAGTAGCAAAAACGTACCGCTTTGGACCTGAGCACTTCTGACAATATTATTATTCTCAGTTTTTAACCCAAATATCTGACAGTGTCAGACATTATTTCATGTAATACTTTTCTCAGTCACGTTTTAATAATAATCATTATGCTAATTCATATATGAATATGGATTCTTGTTCACCAAAATCTTGAAGAATTTCTTCATTAACTAACTATCATGAATTAAAAAAAGAGTAGGACACATCTTTCAGAAAATCTATTTTCTTAATATTCTTACACATTAAAGTTGAACCAATTTATTGAATATAATCTTAATGGTTCAGCATATATAATTCAAATGTAAACGGGAAAAAAAAAACCAAACTGCCCTTCAACCATTTCAAACCAGACATTTTTAAAGTCACATGGTAATTTTGAACATCAGTCTTCCATAATTAACTATTATTAAATTGAACTAATACATCAATAACTTTCTTTTTTATGCAAACAGAACTTATTTTTTTGGTAAATAAAATCTTGAGAAAGGCATAAGAACTCCACACCAAACGTTAACTCAAAGTCATACTTTTAAAATCAGATTTAACTATGTTGATAACTTCTAATCAAAGAAGCTTTAATTTCATATGTATACAAATGTAATAGATATTTACTTTTCTTAGCAATTTTTGTCTCCTAGACAGAATATCTCTTTATTATTATTATTTTGGTCTGGGAAGAAAAACAAAGACTTCTTCTTTAATAACCCTATTGTAGCCTAATGGAATTTATTCTGTTTTTATTTATTTAAAGGTAGAAATGCAATGCAATTTTGCTCAAAATGAATTAGCAGGATGTAAGCTTTCATAGATATTAAATATGAACATATAGCTCTCCTAGTGCAAATATCTGTAGTTTTGCTTGAAATCTATTAGACACTATTTATTGTCATGATTCTTTGATTATCTTCACATTAAGAGCTCATTCCTGCTTTCATTTGCTTACATGACTATCCAGTCATTTATTTAAATGAAGTAGGCATTTCTTAGGTGCTAGGAATACAAAAAATAAACAAAAGAAAGAAAACACCCAATTTATGCCTTTACAATATTAGCCACTGAGAACTAAGGTTATTTTAATGCACTTCCAAGGAATTATTCTCGAACACATTTAAATGTATAGAAAAATGAATTTTTGAACTCCTGTGAGTAGAGTAAGATACTAGGTATGAGGAATGTGGGGAAGATGCAAAGAAAATTAAAAACTCCTGCATGGAGGGGCTTTCGAGCAGCTTCCAGCGAGATAAATACACGCTCAGCCCCTCACTTTCCTGGGATCAAGCCAGTCTAACCTCCTTGAGCAACAGTTCCCTCATCTGTAGAGTGGTAACAACAGTAAACTCTCAACTGTCCACCCAGAATTACTGTCTAAGAACCAAGATATAGTTTATGTAGACTATAAAATATTGTCTAAATGGATTATTTTCATTAATAGAATTTTGCTACTATCACCACTTCCCACCAGTAGCCCAACAAATCCCATTGTCCTTTTTCTGTTAAATTAAAAAACTAAAAATAGAACTACTATATGATCCAGCAATCCTACTCCTGGGCATTTATCTGGAGAAAACTTTAGTGCAAAAAGATACATGCACCCCTATGTTCACAGCAGCACTATTCACAACAGCCAAGACATGGAAGCAACCTAAGTGCCCACTGGCAGATGAAGGGATAAAGAAGTATTGGTACATGTACACAATGGAATATTACTCAGCCATAAAAAGAATGAAATAATACCATTTGCAGCAACACTGATGGACCTAGAGATGATCATACTAAGTGAAGTCAGACAGAGAAAGACAAATATCATATGCTATCGTTTGTATGTGGAATATAAAAAAAAATGATACAAATGGACTTATTTACAAAACAGAAATAGAGTCACAGATGTAGAAAACAAACTTATGGTTACCGGGATGGGAGGGAAGGCAGGGGAGTGGTAAATTGGGAGATTGGGATTGACATGTACGCACTACTATATAAAATAGATAAGTAATAAGGACCTGCTTGTAGAGCACAGGGAACTCTACTCAATACTCTGTAATGACCTCTATGAGAAAAGAATCTAAAAAAGAGGGGATATATGTCTATGCACAGCTGATTCACTTTGCTGTACAGCAGAAAGTAACACAACACTGTAAATGAACTAGACTCCAATAAACTTTAAAAAAAACTCCTCTTTGAGCCTAGTCTTCCAGATAATACACTTCCTTCTCCAAAGCAGGGTGGAACCCAGACAAAGAACTTGGGTTAGTTTGAACATCAGGCTTCTCAGCTGAATCATCTGAAAGGTATGACTGACATACCCCAGTGGGGGTAGCCTTCCATCTAGGTGTCACAATTATAGCTGGCCTTGGACACGGCTGCCTTTTCAGAAAGAACTGGCTAAGAATAGAAGCTGCAGACACTTTGGCAGGAACTCAAGGGTTATATTTTTAAGTGATAAGGTCTTTCATTATCCCTCAGGTCTCATTTTAAGGCAAAGGCAGCATTTCTTCTTACGAATCATACAAGACTTGCTCATCACCATGTCAGGCTCTTTCAAGAATGACTGATTCGTGTCTTTCTCATCAGAGATGAGGGCATTTAAGAGACCCAATTTTCTTATCAATGAAGGTGAAAGGCTTGCCGAGTGAGAATGAGGTAATGAGATCTACTCCAGTGCTCAAGCCTTTCGTCCATGACATACTCGCTGGAATAATCATCAAATCCACCCAGAGCATCACAGAACCATGATCGGAGTTTACTGTACCTGGTTCTTTTGTTTGTCTGTTGTAGAGCACATCCTACGAGTGGGTGGGGCAAATGTGTATTCCCTCTTTGAGGGGCTGAGAGAGTACTTTCAGGAGGCATTAAGGTCATTCATTCCTGCGTTACAACATCAAAGGATGACTGTCTGTCAGAAAGGATGATTATCTATCAGGAAAAAAGTGATCTGTGGTTGGTGGGCACTTCTAGTGTGATGAAGCTGATGATTCAAGTGTGGTTCCAGATCAGACGGAGAAGCAACTGTAACCTCTCAAACAGGGAATTGGTGAGAGGGTATCACTTAGAAGCAACTGAGATTGGCCTCCACCCCAGAACTGGCCACCACTCCGTCTGGGGCGAGGGCTGCCTGTATCTCACCAGGCAAAACCCAGTCCTGACAGCAGCATGTGCCTCTGGTTGCTGCTCCAAAAAACTGGGGGAGCTGCAGCCCATCTTTTCTCAAAGGAGACAGGAACAAAGTCCTTGTATTTTTCCCTCTTAGATGACATCTACCTCTAACAAAGTGTTACATGAGGACATGCCCTCTTCATAAACAGTACTGAAAAACAGTGAAAACAAGCCCTGTTCTTCTACGGGGACATAACATGCTCTATTCATTCACTCGTTCATACATTTCCAGAACATTTACTGAGTGCCTTATACACACTAGTTAACGTTCTAGGATGAACTCTTTCTGGGGGAGACAGACAACTCCCAAGATAAGTAGGAAAACTACATGGTATGTTAGGTGGTGATATGGAGGTCGGAGAAAGAATAAGCAGGGAGGAAGGGGAGATAATGCCCTCCTGGGTGGAGAAATATGACTCAAAGCAAATCACCCCACATTTACATATTTTTTTTTTTTTTTGATGTGCACCATTTTTAAAGTCTTTAGTGAATTTGTTACAAAATTGCTTCTGTCTCGTGTTTTGGTTTTTTGGCCCTGAGGCATGTGGGATCTTAGCTCCCCGACCAGGGATTGAACCCACACCCGCTGCCCTGGAAGGCGAAGTCCCAACCACTGGACCGCCAGGGAAGTCCCACATACATTTTAATTTTTGAGTCTACTGTGGAGACTAGACTCTCTGTCATTGACCAAATGGTCTGAATATTGTGGTTTTTTATGCTCTATTTCTTCCAGAGTCAGCATCATTCCCATCCTTTGCCTCTACGCTCAGCTATTTATCTTGTACGCGCTGTGACACGCCATGCTTTTCACCCACTGTCATCCTGGCCTCCAGATGAATGAGATGCCAGGGTTCTGTGGCCCAAGCACGTCGAAGGCTGTTTAAGAGGCTGAGACAAAGGCTAATAAACAGCATTCAAACCCAGCCAGAGCATCATTTGTAAATGTCTCCATTCATTGAGCGTTCAGGTTTATCCTGTCACAACACACACCAGGATATTTGTTGTTGCTCTGAGAAAGGCATAATCAATGACAAACAAGCAATTTCTTGCTGAACCTACCATATGGTCGGCTTTCTACTCGCCATGCCATATACTGCCTTGGCTGATCCATCTTTTTCACGAAGTTATCCATCTTCCAACCTTTAAGTCCTACAAGCATGAGTAACCACACAGGGTCCGCTGTGCTCAGCCCCTCTGGTGACGCAATACTGGTGGACACCGTCCTCCGTGGTACCCCGGAAATGGAGGCGCAGCTACAGGCCATCACCATCACCACATTTTCCTACCGAGTCACCTTCTCACATGAGCAAGATGCTCAAATCACTTTCTCTTTAGTGGAAACAAGAAAAAAAAATAGCTCAAATAATCAACAAAACAATTTAAAAAGCAGAGAACAAGGAAAAGTCACTCTTTTTACAAGAGAATGTAGAGCTTATCATGTTAAATGGAAATATATGTATACGGAAATTTGTGTTCTTAGATGAGAAAATACCAAGGCGGCTCGCCTATAGCTTATGAATAATCTCCAGGTGAGTCGAGGCATGAAAGGCAGAGGAAGTGTATCTGTTAACATGTGAGTTAACTGCTGTAAATGGATAGGGAGCGCAGAGGTACCGCAGAACTGCCTGGTAGGAAGATGCCTCGTTTTTCATTCCTTTCCAGCTTTAGAATCTGAAACTAAGGATGTAGCATTTTAATGGCTGCTGAAATATAATATCCATGACCCGCAGAAGCACAAAAACGTGGAGAATATGGCTGGCCTCACGTCCGTTTCTGCTTCTGATTATCCTTCTTTGTTATTGCTAATGATGATGTATTCATCCAGCAGAAGACCTTAGTGTTATTCGTTCACGGGTCTGAGAGGGCTCAATGGGGAAAATCATAGTGTTTGCACCCTAAATTATTTGTTATCTGGAATGTATTAGGAATTTAATATCCCTACTTACTCTAATATTCTGGTGTGTACAAACTGCATATCCCATACCTGAATTGGAGCTATTCAAAATAATGTCAATAAAATAAAATGCACTGCTTATGAAAAATAATTGTACTTTTGCTTACGTACTGAAAAGACTAAGACCGACATCATATCATCACCATTGTAAACATGTACAAACACATACGTCCCTTTAGGACAATTATTAGAGAAAGTTCTGATCCTGTTACTTTGAAGTCATCTCCTGCTGACACTGGGATATAATTCACCTTCCTCAACTCAATACAGCTCTTCTAATAAGTAATAAACTACTGACATCAATTTGTATTTTGTCTTTGCCACAGTTCATCAGTTCTGACCCTAAAACTGTGTGTGTAAGGACAGATTCAACTTGTTTTGTCCTAAATTCATGTCATTGTAGGTTATAATAAAAAGGAAAATCCATTGATTGCTATGGATTAGAAGAATATTAATAAATCTGAAAACTCTTCCATTAAATAAGGTAAGGGGTTGCGTATCATCTATCTTTGGAGGGAATGTCCTAGAACATTTTATAAATTTCACCATGGAATTATTCCAAGGTTATTCTTAGTTCAACATGAAAGTACAATAAAATCTGGGGTTAAACATAAAAGCCTCTTAAATACTCAGCAAAGTTACCAAAGAGTCCTTGATAAATGATTCATACACTCAGGTGTTTAGAAGTACAGGCATTTGGCCACGGAAATAAGTTTAAAATTCTTTTGAGAAAGGAGATCCAAGAAACATCAGTAACTGATGATCTGTGGTTGGCACTCTGCTTATTCAACTTTTCTTTAATCTAGACCTCTAAAATCACGGTTGCCTATCCAGGGATGTGCCAATGAACTCGTACACAGGAAGAAGTTTTGTGTTCTTGGAATTTATCAGTATCAAGTGTTTCACTTTAATAATTCCAATTTAAAAATTTTCATTATACTTATTTACTAACTTAATTTTAATTTTAAATTTATTTTAATAATGAAAAACTAATGAATAATTTAACAAGATTATTAAAGATGTATTATTATCAAGACGTATTAAAATCTATGAGTCTGTACCTGTGTGTAATATTCTTTTAACCATAAGGTCTTTTGCTAGTTGTTTGCAAACATATGCATCTGTATGTGTTATATGTATGTGTCTATTCAATATAGATTCTCTTTAGTTCCTTATAGTGTAGAGAAGAATTATACATTTTACTACTTTTAAAAATTAAAAAAATGGGGTGCTCATTTTGTGCAATTTGTCAAGGTGAGAGAATCGACTTGTGTCTTCAGAATCTTTGTCCATTGTACTTGTTATTCTACCATAAACAACCGTATCAGATCTTAAATATTTTTTCTCCCTGTGTATTATTCTGAATTTGTCTTAACTGTACAATTTCATTTACAACCTTTTTTATTCTCTTGAAAAATGGGCAAAACAAAAGCTGTGAATTTCTGTAAGGTCATAGGTACTGACTGAAGGTATGACTGATTGTTTCATAGAATTTTATGTACTACCTTAGGTAATGAAGGTGATCTTTGCTTATGGCTTTGAGTATAAGGACGAAAATGTGAATGTGTATTTGCAACTCAAAGTATAAAACCCCTGTGCCGGGCTTCCCTGGTGGCACAGTGGTTGAGAATCTGCCTGCCAATGCAGGTGACACGGGTTCGAGCCCTGGTCTGGGAAGATCCCATATGCCGCGGAGCAACTAGGCCCGTGAGCCACAGTTACTGAGCCTGCGTGTCTGGAGCCTGTGCTCTGCAACAAGAGAGGCCGCGATAATGAGAGGCCCGAGCACCGCGATGAAGAGTGGTCCCCACTTGCCGCAACTAGAGAAAGCCCTCGTACAGAAACGAAGACCCAACACAGCCATCAATAATAAATAAATAAATAAATAAAAATTTAAAAAAAAGACAAAACTGTAGTTCCCAGAGGCTCTCATTATAAAAAAAAAAAAAAAAAAAACAACAAAAACCCCTGTGCCCAGATGCACACAGTGAAACCAAAGTAAATTAAATGCATGACTGAAATTCTAGAAACAAGAAAGGAAGGAAGCAAGAGAGGAAAAGATTGATTTGCCATGTTTTCTCTCGGATAGACAGACTCCGATGGTAAAATGGAATTGCTCTGCACAGGGACAAATTTTACCTGCAAGGCTTGGAGGAATGTGCTTCTTGGGTTTCCTCCTTGGAAGGACAGAGGTGAGTCCTTGCAGGCTAAGTAGGAGAGAGGGCATCAGGGCACAGAGAAAGGGTCAGTAAGGTGAAGACCAGCGAACATGGCTTGAGGGAACAGTGCAGATAATGATGCCACACTCCCATCCTCAAGTCCCCGGGTCCCAATCTCCACAACTGAGATTGGCACAGGGATTGCCAGTAGGGTAATGATACTGAAGGCACATCTAAAGTAAAGAATTTGTTTTTAAATACAGTGATACGTGGTTTGGTAAGTAATAATAGTTAATAGGCATCAAACGTGTAATGAGAGGCAATATGGATTGCTTTATCTCATTCAATCCTCACAACGTCCTTAAAAGATAGGTGCTCATAGGGCTTCCCTGGTGGCGCAGTGGTTGAGAATCTGCCTGCTAATGCAGGGGACACGGGTTCGAGCCCTGGTCTGGGAAGATCCCACATGCCTAGGAGCAACTAGGCCCGTGAGCCACAAGTACTGAGCCTGCGCGTCTGGAGCCTGTGCTCCGCAACAAGAGAGGCCGCAATAGTGAGAGGCCCACGCACCGCAATGAAGAGTGGCCCCCACTTGCCACAACTAGAGAAAGCCCTCGCACAGAAACGAAGACCCAACACAGCCAAAAATAAATAAATTAATTAATAAATTAAAAAAAAAAAAGATAGGTGCTCATCTTCTAACCATTTTATGGATGATAGAAGTGAAGCCTGGGGAGGTGAGGTAGGCTGCCCAAGACCACACAGCTAGTAAGTGATGGAAACACGATTAACCCAGGTACTCATGATGATAGAGATAATGTATTTTTTTCTTGGTACACTAGACTGACTTGTAAAAGTTTACCTTACAGGGTGGAGGACCATGAGGAATTTTGAGTTGCATTAAAATGACATGGGTAGGGCTTCCCTGGTGGCGCAGTGGTTGGGAATCTGCCTGCCAATGCAGGGGACGCGGGTTCGAGCCCTGGTCCAGGAAGATCCCACATGCCGCAGAGCGACTAGGCCCGTGCACCACAGCTGCTGAGCCCGTGTGCCACAACTGCTGAGGCTCTCACGCCCTGGAGCCCGTGCTCCACAGCAGGAGAAGCCACTGCAATGAGAAGCCCGCACGCCGCAAACGAAGAGTGGCCCCCGCTCGCCGCAACTAGAGAAAGCCCGTGCGCAGCAATGAAGACCCAACACAGCCAAAAAATGAATAAAATAAATTAAAAAAAAAAAATGACATGGGTAGAAAGAGTGAGAACAGCCTTCTTCTCACCCAGTCCCACTGTACTGCTCTTGTAGGGTCTCTGTCTGTCTGTCTGTCTTTCTCTCTCACACACACTCCTGTGTATCTTCTAGTTTTTCTACTCCATTCTGCCTCTTCCTCAGTTTTTCTTCCACACTGATTGTCTTAGTGTGTTCAGGCTACTATAACTAAGTAACACAGTCTGGATGGCTTATAAATAAGAGAAATTTATTTCTCACAGTTCTGGAGCCTGGAAGTAGTTCAAGATCAAGGTGTCTGCAGATTTGGTGTCTGGTGAGGGTCTGCTTCTTGGTTCATAGATGGTGTTTTCTCTCTGTGTCCTCACAGGGCACAAGGGGATCAGGGACCTCTGTGGGGCCTCCGTTATCTGGGCACTAATCCCATTCATGAGGGCTCCACCCTCATGACCTAATCACCTCCCAAAGGCCCCATCTTCTAACACCAATACCCTGGGGTATGTGATTCAATGCATGAATGCTGAGGGCGTCACAGACATTCAGGCTACAGCACCGATGTCCCCAGGCAGCCCTAGGCAGCTGGTAAAACCCGTTACAGCCCCGTGTCACTGTCCACACTTAAAAACACTGCCGGCCCATCATCCTCACTCCCTCTAAGCCTGTGCTTCTCACCGGGCATGCCAGGCCCTTAATCTATAATCCGTATGATCCATAATCACCTTCCTTCCATTTCTTCTCATCATTGGCACCAGGGACCTTACATCTTAACAGTACTGTACTCCAAGTACAACATGGTCTTTTATGCTGCTGCCTTCATATGTTTTCCCCAGTGTCTCTGTTGATCTCCTGCTCCTTTAATAGCTAATTTTACCTCTGAGACATAGCCCACATTTAACTGTGACTTCCTTTCTGATGGTGAAATTCTACCCCCTCCACACTGCATCCTCCTGTGGTCCAGAATACTTTGTTCTTCCTGTTAACTTTCTGCATTATAACAACTGAATCACATTCCTTGACCTCTTTGAAGCTACATGGTGGGAGGGATTCATTTTCCTGCTCATCTGTCCCTAGCACATGCGACACGCCTAATCTAAGTTTTCAATTCAATTTTTTAATCAAAAAGAGCAAAGGAGTAGATTCAGTCACAAGTAAACATAGTCTGTCCAGCTGAAGATTTTCTTTGAAGGTGGTTAACTTTGACAGAAGAGAAAAAAATAGACATACAGTAGCCATATTTAGAAATGTGAAATATGAATATTATGTTGCATTAGCAGTTTATGCCAAGTAGTAGCAATAACATGGCCATTTCTGACTGAGTACGAAATCTATGACCAAGCACTGCACGCATGTAACTCATCATCAAGACTCTGAAATGCAGGGTCTCCCGCTTTCATTTTCAGAGAAGGACATGAGGCTTAGCAAGGAGAAGAAATTGCTAGAAGTTGCACTGCTACACATGGAGAAAGCAGAATACGACCAAGGTCCAACCTCAAACTGTGCTCTTGCTATGATGCCACCCACCCCACGTGGCTGTTTAGTTTCCTTCAGTGTCATATTCCAGCTGGTCACATACAAGTAATTAGCCACCTAAATGCACACACAAAATTAAAGTCCCTGTAGTACACGCAACAATTAAGATGAAAAAAAAAATCAAAACCACTGACCAAATCTTCTCTAGTAACTATCACTTGTCAATACCGTATTTTCCTGAGTCCTGAATAATAAATGACACTCTGTAAGAATTAAAGCTCATTAATTTCCCAATAAATAAAAATGTTTTAAATATAAACATGTTTTAGCCACCATGTTTTATATATATATACTTTAAAGTAGTTTAAAATATATACATAAACTACTTTACTGAGGTATGATTGACATGTAAAAAGATGTACATATTTAATGTACATAAATCAATAAGTATGGGGATAAGTATACACTTAACATCCAAACCATCACCACCATCAAAGCCATAAACATATCCATCACCTCCCAAAGTTTTGTCCTGCCCTCTTTATTTAGCCATGTATTAATGATAAACAGAATGATATCCTTATCTCTAGAATTATCATACATATGGAAAAATAGAAAAAAAATTGATGGGAAATATACCAAAATATTATTTTATAAATATCTTGGTATAATAGTAACGTTTTGTCTGCTTTTTATTTGTTTGTATTTTTCAAATATACACTAATACAGTGTGTATTCTGTGATGAAAATGATTCGATCTGGGGAAAGCATGTGGGCAAACCAAGTTATGGAAATAGTATTAAATTAAGATCTGTCACATTAGTGAGGAATGATCATGAACAAAACATGTTATTTCTGTTGCACACAGTTCATATTGTTGTCTTTTAGGAAACGTGCAGGAAAAAGTTATTGTGAAATATCTATCTTATGCTTGTTTCCAAATGTATCAATTTATTTGACACCAGTTTTGTGATATTAGTGTCAATTCTCAGTTTCACTATCGTGTTTTAACTGGTGAGGAAGGAAGGGGTGCATACAGCAAGCATTACACTCAGAACAGAAAGTGTATTATAACTCAGAGCCCAAGGTCAGTAGTACAAGAAATGTGTGTTTGTTAATCGTATTGTAAGTCAATGTATGCAGTGAATCCCTGAAAATGACTTCCACACTAAAGTAATTTAAAAACCGTCACAATGAAAATGAAACTTGAGATAAGGAGCTGGAGCTGGGTTGTCCAACTCAGCAGCTAAAAAGTCACCTGAGGCTCAGAACCATTTGAGGTGGGGCTTTTCTGAAAGGTGGGACCCAGTAAGTGTAAAATGCACAACAGATTTTGACAGATTAGCACAAAAATAAGGTACAATATTTTATTCATCATTTTATACCGACTATATGTTGAAATGATAATATTCAGAATATATCACATTAAACAAAATATACTCTTTTTTTTTAAACATCTTTGAGTGTAATTGCTTTACAATGGTGTGTTAGTTTCTGCTGTATAACAAGGTGAATCAGCTTTACTTATACATATATCCCCATATCCCCTCCTTCTTGAATCTCCCTCCCACCCTCCCTATCCGACTCCTCTAGGTGGTCACAGAGCATCGAGCTGATCTCCCTGTGCTATGCAGCTGCTTCCCACTAGCTATCTATTTTACAGTTGGTAGTGTATATATGTCCATGCCACTCTCTCACTTCATCCCAGCTTACCCTTCCCTCTCCCCGTGTCCTCAAGTCCATTCTCTACATCTGCATCTTTATTCCTGTCCTGCCCCTAGGTTCATAGGAACCTTTTTTTTTTTTTTTTAGTTTCCATATATATGTTATCATACGGTATTTGTTTTTCTCTTTCTGACTTACTTCACTCTGTATGACAGACTCTAGGTCCATCCACCTCACTACAAATAATTCAATTACCTTTCTTTTTATGGCCAAGTAACATTCCACTGTATATATGTACCACATCTTCTTTATCCATTCATCTGTCAATGGACACTTAGGTTGCTTCCATGTCCTGGCTATTGTAAATAGTGCTGCAATGAACATTGTGGTACATGACTCTTTCTGAATTATGGTTTTCTCAGGGTATATGCCCAGTAGTGGGATTGATGGGTCGTATGGTAGTTCTATTTTTAGTTTTTTAAGGAACCTCCATACTGTTCTCCATAGTGGCTGTATTAATTTACATTCCCACCAACAGTGCAAGAGGGTTCCCTTTTCTCCACACCCTCTCCAGCATTTATTATTTGCAGACTTTTTGATGATGGCCATGCTGACCGGTGTGAGGTGATAAATTTCACCTGTTTCTTTTACTTTTCAATGCGGAGAAAATTTTAAATTTCACACCAGTTTGCATTATATTTCTATCAGATACCACCGACGCAAAGTTTGAAATTTCTCATGAGAACGTGGCTGAAATGGTCGCCTCTTACTATAAACTACTTATCATTTAGCATTTGCAAGTCACACCATTAAATTCAATTAAAATCTAGAAGTATATAAACTTCTTTTATTAAAATAATTAGGTATTTTTGCTGAAACAAGTGATCCAGAAATTATTTATTCTGAAATAATGAATTAGGTCAGTGTTATTTCTGACTATGGAGCACAGGGTTTGTTCCGTATTTTTTTGTTTCAACATTTTGAATGATTCTGCTAATAAATGAAATAGCAAAATGGTACATGAAAATTTATACTGGAAGATTCTCAGTGGAAAAGGAACCCAAATTAACATGGGAAACTCAATTACAACTTTTAAATAATATATTAGGACTCAGGATACTGATTAAGGCCAAAGAGTTCTCATATGATACGAACACAGTAGTTGGTGTTTAAAATTAAATTTCTCCTTTAAAATAACATAACAATGACATAAGTCTAAAAGGTATAAAGTCACCACCTAGCATAAGTGAACAAAAATACCTTGCATATTCATGATTATGTATTGCACTGATATATTTTTTGTATGGTGCCAGCTTTGGCTATTTTAGAATCTGAACTCATGAGATGACTGGGTTTTCTGCTATTTGTAGTTTCATTAAGGGGAAAAATCAAATGCATAACTGCTTTTAAACGTATATCATACTTTTATACAATCAATTGCACCTGAACTCTGGGGTATTAAATGTGTATTCATGGTCTATCAAACATTTGCTTTTCTTAAGTGTCTCAGTTACTAAATTGCTTTGATTTAACTTGAAGTTGTCTTAATTTACATATGTAAGCATATACATTTCCAAAAAAGAAGATCCAGAAAAGTGATTGACCTACATTCCAAAAATGCATCGTCCCATCCACAAAGGGAAACACATTAAGGTCTTGGAGTCTGAGTGACCTCCTGATATGCATAGGACACTGACGCATCATCTCTGCTCGGGGTGCATCCTTCTCTGTCAATAAGGCCATTATTCAAGGCATAGATGCATCTCCAGAGTTGTCTATTTTGCTCCCTCCATCTCAGTTCAACACTCCTGCAGCCACAGACTCCTCTGAACTCCTTGAAATGAGGCCAAAAGATGTATCTAAATTACACCATTTACTAACGCTAAGCAAAGATCTTTCTTTGGTATATATTGGAGATCATAATATTTATTAGGCATCTCATTTATATATCCTTGCCAGCGCAACACTGTAGGTAAGGTTATAATTTGCAAAGTCTAGACTCGTTTATATGTCTCAATATCTGGCTGCTTTGGGGGAAGGAGCCAGAAGAGGAAGTTGTTTGCAAAGACAGACTCTCATTTTACCGAACATGCTCAACGAGAAGGCATGTCTGTAACATCCTGCATCTAAGACTGTTGGGTGAACAGAGATTTTAGCCAAATTCAGCACCAACTTTCAAAGACAAAGGGGTTAACACAGGTAATAAAACAAAAATAGTAAACTATCAACTTCGTAACTCAAGGATTATTGGGTAAAACGGAATTAAAAACTCATTCTGTATTTTCTTTCTGAAAACGATCTTGAACAAAGAAAAAACATCAATCCACGGTGAGTTTGACGTGCTTTGTAACGTGCCTTGTACACATAAAATAATTCTGCTTTCCCTAATTCCCTAAGGGCTAATTCAGCCCTTAGCATTACCCCAAGGTTTCCTTTTCCATCCAGAATCCTTATTGTTGTGTGTTTCCATATGGTAAATTCAGTCTGTGCTGAGAGTAGAATGTAGGTCAGTCTTATAGAAAGCTGCATTATTTATAACAGTGATATAATCACAGATCCATAATCTTTCAATTATTTATTGGTGATTACCATAATGTGCCAATCATTTTTCTATGGGGTGAGGTACCATACAAAAAGAAGATATATTCTCTTAACAGGTGTTTATTTTATGAGTAACAAATTCCACTACGTTTGGACTCCTTTTTACCAACTATATTTAAAGGATTAACAGACCCTGAGATGTGAATAATAATGTATGTTGCAAGCAAATTCTGATTTAAATATATTACCAATTAAATAGATAGCATGCGATATAAGAGTTCTGGAATACCACTTCAAGAGTCATGTGCAAATAGTTTCATAATATCTGCTGATTTATCTGAAATACTTGAATATTATTAAATGATTACAGTTTAATTTCCACTTGAGATATTTTCCTGAAGGAAAACAAACAAAAATAAATAAAATGCAAGATTAAGCATCACTACACAACCCTGAGGTCTTTAAAATATTAAGTCTGACAAATCATAATATCTCTCATTCTACTTATGACACGTCAAACTATTAGACACTGACAGGAAATCAACACGTAGTCTTTAATTTAAATTTTATAAGAAGCAGCTGCTAACTGTCAATGAATTTGTCTGCCAGCAGACAACATTCTGAGGGCAACGTTTACCCAATCTCCATCTCCATATAAGTAATAAACTTTATATGAGATTTCACATTATTCTAGTCTTCTGTATGAAACATCCACTACAAAAATCATGAAAAGACTGACAATGTCTTTTTCAGGGGCATGCAGAATTTAGCAACTTGACAGTATTGTACAGAGACTACAGAAATGTTTTCTTTATGGTGGGGTTCAGGTATGAGGCCATTTTTTGCAAAACATACAGTAGACCAAAATACACAGATTTAGAAAGCTAGAGATGGCCACTGATACACAAAGAAGCAAACATAAGATTAAGAATTTTCTGGCCTACTACCTTTTAACAATTGGATCAAGTTTGGACCCAAGTAAATGGAAGATAATTTTACATTATCCTCTGTATTCTTAAGCATATGAAGTTGAAAAGACAATTAGCATTCCAGGGAGTAGAAACTTTTCAAATTAAGTGTTCTGCCCAAACTGGAAGCCATCCAAGCTGTTCTCTAAAAATATCAATTTAAACGACTGTTTACTAAGAGTGGAAAGAGAATTTTTGTCTGCTGGATTTAGATAATTCCCATGGTCCTAACCAATGTTTCATATTTGAGCTCATGCAGGTATAACCTGGGTAGTGAGATGCTTAAATTATCAATCCTTTTCTGCATCTTTTGTTTTCTTGCTTTTACAAGCTCTTCAAGTGCTCATTGAAGGCAATGAACAAACTCTGCACTTTGGGCAACACACTGGGATGTTTTCACAGAGTGATCCTTTGAGAACATTAACATCAAGACCACTGTGTTATCGTTAGTTTTGTGTAATTTTAATGCCGACACCATTTCACTCCCCTTGCACACATTTTCTTTAAAAATCCACCGATTCTGAGTGAATGCTGCTCTAGTGGTTTTGGTTTTATCTCTGTGTGGGGGACGGCCTGGGGGAGTTTGCCAACTGAAAGCATAAATACGTCCTGCATTATTGGAAAGGTCCCGCCATAAGGCTCTTTATAAAACCATGCCATATGGAGAAGGTTATGATAGTGTGTACCTTTTCCAATAATCAGATTTCAGAATTCTCACTGAATATCACTTCAATAAGTAAACAGGTAGAAGTACAGATAAAAGTACAAACCATGGGCTACACTTTGACACACTGTTTACCTGTACACTGCAGAAAGTAATGAATAAAGTTTGCTTCGCCCTGCTCATTTGAAAGTGAATATTAACACATCTTTTCTAACTTAACTAGGAAAATGACTCTCAAATTTTATATGTTCACCAGAGTTTAAATGGCAAAATCAGTCTGAGCTAATTGCACACAAAAGCGCATGGCCAGTCAAATATATCTTCTACCCTCTTCTATCTATGACTTCCAAAACCCCATGAGCTGCCTCATGGTATCTACTGTCACTGGAAACTTCCTCTTCCTACCCTAGGGTTGAGTTTCTGAAGCAGTGCCAAAGCTCCAGCATTCTCTTTTCCCATTCATTTTTTCTAATCCTGTTTATAGTAGAAACACAACAGAAAATGGTATTTTTCCAGATAACTGATGAAAGAAACGAGTTAACAACAATTTGTGTTTGAAAAAAAATATCTTTGCTTAGGATTGCTCTTTGAGGGTGATTTATTCATTGCATACCCTTTTATTTAAATCCACAAACCATATATTGAATTTCTGGCAATAGGTCCTTCATGTTTAATGAAGAAGCTGCCTACTTTTGCATGTGCACAGAGTTAAGGCACAGCATGAGGATCGGATACACCAGGCATGGGCTAACAACTATGTTCAAATGGGATCTCACCCTTACATTCATGCATTACATATGCTTCGGAAGCCTTAGTTTAAGGTGGAAATAACACCAAATTGATGACACTCTTGGAAAGATTCTTTGAGAAACACCTTTACATCTCTTGACAGTGATTCACCTGACCTAGGCACTGATAAATCACACCTATTGTGACCAAGGCTATGTGGGGAAGCCCCAGTTGATGGCTTCTGACCACATCACTCCAACTGTCTATCTGCCTTTGGATCTCGCTCCTTTCCAATCTATATTATATACAGATGAAAAACTAATTTTCCTCAATTTGAGATTTCCTCACATCACTTTTCTCCCCAAAACTCAACATGTCAAGGCCTTCCATAAACTGACACCATTTTATTTCTTTTAACACATCTCCTTCTGATGAGACAAGCCTTCTTTTTAACTAAGATCAATGTCCTCATTGGCCACCAAACCTGCAGGATCATCTGTTTTAGTTCATTCTGTTTCCTTGCTTAAAAATAAGATTCTCTCTCTGCTTTCTGTTTCCAAATCCGCCCACGTTGAAAAGACCACTTACAATTCTGTCTAGTTTTAAAAACCATTCCCAAGTACTCTCACCCTCATGGTACTTCATATTCTGACTTCTGTAACCAGTGACCCCTTCATCTACAGATTCTTATATCATTCAGTAACCTGTTGCTTCGTGCATGATTTATAGCATCGATTTTTACTTCCCTCAAAGCATATGCACTCTAGAGAACACATTTTGCCTTATGTTTCCTTTATACACTTCATGGCACCACCTTCCAATGGAAGAACACTAATCTCCCTGGTGACACTTAAAGACCTTCCAACAGACACAAAGGAGAACTTTAAGAGAATCAATTTCTATACCCTTCCATAAATGTTCATCCTCAATTTGATTTGCCTGGTACAGTGCTATAATCTGGGTATTCTGCAAATAATTTTTTCTCTACCTTTAAAAAAAATGTGTCCTTTCATTTACAAAAGAAACTTATATCTCTCAGCTACCTTGATGGTACAATGATGGTTCTATATGTGTAGAACAAAGGGCTTAGATGATAAAGGACTCTAAATTGAGGGGAGCAAATCCATCTGAAAGTCAAGGGGGTTTCAATTAATCATTTTCAAAAATACTGAAGGAGGACACCACTGGATTGTCAGATGATAGATTGCTGGAGATAATTCTTTCAAGATAATTTACTATGCAGTGTTTCAATACATCATTCAATTTATCACAGTTCAGTTCAAAATTATAATACTGGGAAGAAAGTGGAAGAGAAAGAGAGGAATGAAAATAACTAACTAATTAGTTAAGCAAGATATAGACAATGATATCAACCAAATGAGCAGTTGGGAACAAGAAGGATACAAGGCAGATGGGAGAACTTACTGAACTTGCATTCAAATAATCATGCAAAAGAAGGACGTGCCCAGTGAGATAGGCACCAACGAATAGACGATCTAGCTGGGTTTTGAATAATCAGTATGTTTACCATAGTAGAGACAGACTCCAGGATTGATGGAAAGGTAGTTGGATATAGAGCTAACGATCTTTAGAGTTCCACTGGGAGATTAGAAGTTGGGCTGTTTTCTCTTGGGCCCAAAGCTAAATTCACAGACCACAAGGTAACAGAGATTCATAAAAATAACTTGCCAATTTTTTTTTTTTGCTGGTTTAAAAGCATGTATGCCAGTAAATACAAAGATAGTTTAAAGATCAAGTTTAGAGAATCCATTTCTTGAAATATTTACTTTTATGTCCTATTTTACATTAAAATATTTAATATGTATTTTAATTAATGCTACCATGTAAAACATTTATCAGTCTATATATATATCGATATTCTGAAACTCCGAAAAATAGGTTGAAAAAAAGCATTTCCCCAAAGGTGATTAAGTTAATATTTTGCAACCTAATATAGTTTTTCATTAAAATATATAATGATGGTATTTTTTTCTTGGAGACCTGAAGCGGTATCCACTCTGTGGTTGCATAGCAACATAAAGTGTGTTGGCAACAACTAGAATGAACATATGGAATTGCAGAGTATCTTGTCATGAATATCTTACCTGCTAGTTATGTTTTATTCTTATCGATACTCTATGAAAATTTCCATAACGACATATCATTTTAGTAAGATCACTGTTCCCTATTCATGAACCATATAGACTTCAGCCATAAAATTTGTTTAATTTTTCACTGATCCTTCTGAATACTTTTAAATTCAGTGGGATAAAGGTAGCACCAACCTTTTCAAAAGAATAAGCATCAAATGGAAAATCACAGTGGCACCCACAACTGGAGAAATGGGCTCAGTTTCTATTATTGTATCATTTATCAGTTATCTGGTGGGAAATTATTTCAAATTAAAAAGTCTTTGAGAATTCTAAGTGTTTTATGTTATATAGATATGCCTCTATCATTTTTATTTTATGATACCTAAAATTGTCATCTATTATATTAATAAACATACTCTCCATGTATCATCTACTGATTAATTAGTTTTATGAAACAGAACTGCATAGGTGAACACTGAGAAGAACTTACTTATTCAATCATTATTAATTCAGCAAATATCTATGGACCAACTATGTGTAAATAATCATACTAAGTGAAGTAAGTCAGAAAGAGAAAGACAAATATCATATGATATCACTTATATGTGGAATGTGAAAAAATGATACAAATGAACTTATTTACAAAACAGAAACAGACTCACAGACATAGAAAACAAACTTATGGTTACCAAAGGGGAAAGGGGGAGGATAAATTAGGAGGTTGGGATTAACAGATACACACACTACCATACATAAAATAGACAATCAACAAGGACCTACTGTAGAGCACAGGGAACTCTACTCAGTATTCTGTAATAACCTATATGGAAAAAGAATCTGAAAAATAATAGGTATAGTATATGTATAAGTGAATCACTTTGCTGTACACCTGAAACTAACAGAACCTTGTAAATCAACTATACTCCAATATAAAATGAAACTTTCAAAAAATAAAATAAAAAAATAAAAAATGAAGACAGGTAAAGAAAAAATTAGGTACTGGGTACATGGTGCATAGAAGTAATTCTCCATTCTACAAATGAGAAACATGAAACCAGAAAAAATTATGTGACTGGTCCAAGTTCACATTGCTTAGTTTCTAAGGGAATTTTTCCCGTGTTGTCTTTATGTGAATGATTATGTCCAAGCATGTAAATACATGCATGGACAGCTACGAAACGTGTGGATTATCTTCCAGAATGCAACAAAAAGATACAGTCCGAGCCACTGCCTCGCATGGTGTGGCGGCCTGGGCAAGGATACTGGAACACAGTAAGACAGTGGGCTTGTAGATGGAAGGGGTAAGAGTCTTCCAGAGAGGCGAGACAGAGCTCCTTTTCAATCCCAAATCCACAGAGCAGGTTCAAGTGCCACAAAAAGAATGTAGGTTGTGACAATCAGGAAGAAAGAAAACTTCTTGGTGATATAAACTTCATTACAACCCATTGTCAGGATGATTGAAACATGTGCTCCATGCCCCCTTCCCGAGTCTGAAAGGCTTGCCTAACATAGAGTAAGGCGTTCATTGCCTACTTATGGAATAAATAAACTTGAACATAAATCAACGATGACTAATAAAGGCATTGCCTGGGAGTCAACCGTGGTTGCTAAGGGGTGAACCCAGACTCCGGTTTCCAGACCAAGAAGCCTTCCCTCACTCCTTTGGGGCCTCTTTCCACTTGATTAATGGAGGTTTATACACAATGAAAATAAAGTCTATAAAAGTGACATTGGTATATATTACATTGATTTAATGATTTATATACATATGTATATCTTGATTTCTTATATTTCATAGGGCTTGAGAATTAGACCCTATTTATAATATATAAGAAAATATTTTGAGAGGGTTAGGATAAGAAAATGTGCAAAGGAGGAACTCTCACACCTCTTTAGGTGTAGAAAAAATTGGATTTTGGCAAAGTGATGTAACTGGCTAGGATAGTTGGGAGGCACTATATTAATAGATACAGAAAAACCCTTAGCTTTCTGAGGGCCTTATTCTCAGATGCCTAGTATTGTGTCCCAAATGGATGATACGTAGAACAAAACCCAACTTTTAAACATCACTTTAAAACTGTATAGTTGTCTATCTTGGTGACAGAAAATAGATGTTTATCTTCAAATGTAGAGACTTCTGAACACAATCATATTTCACTTCAGTGAAATTTAGTCCCTTTCTTTTCATCCTAGTGCCTATGCACCTCCCACCCTGTGCCTACACTCCCTTCCCATATCCACCACCACAGTCCTTCCTGGTACCTACATCCTTCATTTTCCTTAAGCTTCTTTGTCTTTCTCTACTCTTCATCCAGCTACACTTAATTACCATTTAACTAGGGAACTCCCAAACACCCAGGCTAGACGAAGCACCACTTATATACTCAAGCTTTGTTTTAGAATGTTTTGCTCTTTAGGTAATGATTTGCTTCTTTTGTTTCCTCTATATTCAGAGGTCTTTGACGTCCTGGGTGATTCTAGCACTGAATTTGGGGCACCGTAGACATGAAGGTCAAGTTCAAGTTTTCTGGATACAGGATTTGACTAAGTCAATTTTTCAATGTCGTCAACACTTTGCATAGGTACCTCACGTCCAGCAGATACCCGGACCATATGTGTTCAACTTCAATGTGAAAACATAATTAGGAACAGATTTTAAAAACAGAAATGATGGGAATAATCAATAGGCCTTTGATGGTTGACTTAAAAGATGCCTTTTAAGTGAGAATGAGCCTCCTCTTGGTCTTCTATGAAGCCATCCTGAACAGCAGCCCCTAACCAGTAAGAAAGCACAGGGTAGAAATCATCACACTAACAACGTATATTCATACTTGCATACGGTAGTAACATACGCAAGTAAATGTAGGGAGACATAAGTCAAAGCTTTGCATTCTTTTCGTTCAAAAAATCTTTATCTGGTGTCTGCTGAGTGCCAGCAACTCTGTTAGACTTTGGGGAAACCAAGATGCATTATGTGTGTTCATTCCTTTATAAGCCTTGGCACTGAGTTGAGTTCTTTATGCTGAAGCTTTGAGATAATCTTTTTTTTCTTTTGAATCCCTTGTGTAGAAAATACTTTGGATTTCAGGAGCTCAGCGCTCTTCCTGATTTGCTCTGTTTATCTGCTCTTCTCTGCATGGAAGAATGGATGTCTGTCACTTAGCCAACCGTTCGTGTGTGCGGGAAAGATTCGGAATCCTCCGAACAGTTATTCACCTAAGGCTCTTGAGCACTCCCAGAAGTGTTTTCCTTACCGAGGTGATTGGGCTTGCTCCCCGTGTTAGCACATCTTAAGGGAGGAATTAATAAAACAAATGGAGACATAGACAGCCCTTATTTCATAGAGGAAGGAGAGGTAGCTTAGAGGTGGCTCCATTTCCTGTCTTAGCTAGCTCTGTACATTCCAGCAATTTCGATTTCTGTTTTTGATTCCTCCTCTCACCCCCAAGTCAGGTAAATAAGTTGATTTGTGGCTACATTGTTATTTCATGGGAAGAAAAGGCTGATGCTTATGACAGGGTTATTACACCCATCTACCAGCAAAGTCATTACAGGTAATGTATTTTAGAGGCAAAATGGTTCACAGCTTGGGTTCTAAAGCTGGACAGATGTGGTTCAGAATCCATTTGCTCGATGACCTTGGCCATCTCCCTCACCTCTCTTGATTTCAGCTTCATTAGTAAGTTGTAGATAATAACATCCCACACCTCATGGGTTTATAGACAAGATGAAATGAAATGATGCATTTAAAGGACTTGAAAAGGTGGCTGGCACAAATTCCTAGTGTCCAAAACTTCACCTGAAGGCATCTTTCTCATTATGATTGGTAAGCTACTATTTTTACTATTTACTATGAATACTATTAATAATGAGGTGTTTTTATTTAATGAGAAAATTATGCATAAGGGTCATCAAAACACAATTTTACTACTCAAGCGTTCTGGGTTACATTGTACTGAATTACAATTTTGTGACACTATCGTCTGAAGATCATTCATAAAACACAAATGTCTGTGAATCAATATTTGACAAATTATATATTAATACATAGAATATTTTCTTTATAAATAAAACATCTACCTATCCAAAGAGCTATTTTACCATTATCTACTTTTGCCAATTATAAATTGTAAATCTACGAGAGTCCTAAGAGAATTTCTAAACTCTCATTGGTTGAAAGAGAAAACCGGGGCCCAAGAAAGTTAATGGACTCAACAGATGAGTCCAACCACACAGTTTATTGCACACAAGCTCTGGAAGCAAAGCAAAGTCAGATTTTACTCTGGGGAACTACAGAGAGTCTGATGACTCCTTATCCTGTCTTTTAATACTTGAAATTCACAATTACCATGGTCCACATTTTCTATAGTTTAACAAGTACATCTCATTGTGATTTATTATGTCCTCTTAAAGAATAACTCTCTCCCCTCCTCAATTTCTACTCCTTTGTCCAAATCATGAATTCTCAAGATTGATTAAGATTTTTAAAGCAACAGCATTGTTTTTACTCCAGAATGCAAAATCTGCACAGAAAGAAACTCTTCTGTTGGACTCTTGAGACACTTTCCCTCATCCTCCCCACACACTCATCCCTGTGCTAGTTGATTTTATCCTTTCATTTTTCCCAGTTCCATCCATTTGGCCACCATTTCCAGCCCCACTTCTTGAGTTCAAGCTACCACATTTACCATGAAAATACTCCACTAACCTCTTCAAAGGTACTTGTAGATCATACATTCCCTTCTTCTATCTAATCCATTCATTCTTTACAGAGCCAGAGTCATTTTCCAGAACACAAATACAGTCACATTACTCCTCTGTTTACAAAGCATTCTATGTCTTACCCTGTGATTTTAAGACAAGCCACGTTGTAAATGTGACCTGTAAGACTTGAGTGGACCTGCCATTGTCTACATGACCATATTCTTCCTGGCCCATCTGGTCACTGAACGTGAGTCAGGTGGACCTGGCAGAAGCCATGCTCCCTTTTCCCACAGCACCATGACATGGGTCCATGTTGCCTCTTCTGTGCGCCATGGACATCGGACCTCACCCTGACCTGGTGACCCTGTTAACAGTCTCCTTTTGTGTTTCACCTCGTTATACTGACTCATAGCACTCAGCACAATAATAGCTATATATTTGTCTGGGTACTGTTTTTGATGAATGCCTCTCTCTCACTACATCTTCAGCACCACTGAGATGGACAGCACCCAGTCTCGTTCATTACACTCTCCACTCTCTAATGTGTCTGCTCAGTAAAAGCAGGTGAAACGGGTGTGTGGTGATAGGTTACATAGAAACTACTCAGTCCTAACCCACTTTAAAGAGAGGAGACGGAGGTCCAGAAACAGCAGCTGCTTTGCCTATGATCAAGCAGTTAGCTGGAGGCATGACTAAGATGGAAAGAAACGTATACATACTGCATATGAATCCACTGTTCCAATACCAACCATCTCTACCACATCTAGACAGCATTAAGGTATCTAGATAATACATCAACTGATCAAACATAATACCAGGCTTTGGGCTATATTTAGGGAAACTTCATTATCATTACAGGGACACTTGGATTTCCTTGTAAAATTTGAAATCAAAATGTTATTTTAAATCCATGTTCTCAATGAGGAGCTCCATCCTGACAGCACATAGTCACACATTACTGATTCATTTAGAAGTTATTAGTTTGCTGCTAGGCATTTTCCACTGTAAGGAAAGAAATCCTGAAAAGATTTAGAATATTTAAGGACGGGGTAGCTAACTGCTGAAACTTACATAAATTCCAGATTGATACTGTATGTTTTATCAGTCAAATTAAAATATGATCAAAGTAAAACTTCCTCCACCCCACCCATGCCCAGGATATCATGCAGGCTGAGGGATAATTATGTATGAGAGAAAAGGACAGCTTTCATTTTGTGTAGAAAATTGTTGACTTTCCACTTTAGTACGTTCTCAAAGGTTGTTTTTGTTTCCTTAAACAATGAACACCTTTTTATTGAGGTTTTAACAGGAGAGTGAGGCTGTGCTCCATGTAGTAGGCATGAAAGCAGACAGGCACTTCTGTCCCTGGGCTGCTCTCTAACGCTGTTACAATGATTACCACCAACATAGTGGCTGAAAACAAGACTGTTTATCATTTCACTGTTCATAGGTTAAAAGCTCCACATGGGTCTTTTAACCCTGTGGTTGTTGATCTGAGATCCTGGCTCCTTGCTGGCTGATGGCCACAGGTCATTCTCTGCTTCTAAAGCCAACTCCGATCCCTTGTCCCATGGCCCCCTCCCTCCGTCCTCAAAGATAGAAACAGAGTCCTTCCTACTTTATGGCTCCCCTTCAGCTTCATTTTTCCTTTCTTTCTTTTTTTTTTAAAGCAGGGTTTTTTTTTAAATATATATATATTTTAAATTAATTAATTAATTTTTGGCTGTGTTGGGTCTTCGTTTCTGTACGAGGGCTTTCTCTAGTTGCGGCAAGTGGGGGCCACTCTTCATCCCGGTGCGCGGGCCTCTCACTATCGCGGCCTCTCTTGTTGTGGAGCACAGGCTCCAGACGCGCAGGCTCAGTAGTTGTGGCTCACGGGCCTAGTTGCTCCGCGGCATGTGGGATCTTCCCAGACCAGGGCTCGAACCCGTGTCCCCTGCATTGGCAGGCAGATTCTCAACCACTGCACTGCCAGGGAAGCCCTCCTGTCTGTTCTTGATTCACACCTTTCTGACTCTGTCTGGAGAAACTTCTCTGCCTTTAAGGGAAGTGGATATTGCTCTTACATGTGACATGAAATGGCTGTTACTTTGGTGGAAAAAATGCACGGTATGTTTCCAGTACTTTTTAAGATTCCACATAGAAACAGAATGAGGTGTCTTTTGTGATTTCCATACCACAGATAAACCTTCTACGAAATAGAACGAATTCAAACAAACTTAAAATGAGAGAACTAGAAGGATTGTTTAGTGTCTGCCTTCCATAATTTAGAGACAGGATACTGAGATCCTAAAAGGTTAGGAAGTTAAGAATACACAGCTTGGGACTTCCCGGGTGGCACAGTGGTTAAGAATCTGCCTGCCAATGCAGGGGACATGGGTTTGATTCCTGGTCTGGGAAGATCCCATGTGCTGCAGAGCAACTAAGTCCATGTGCCGCAACTACTGGGCCTTACCTCTAGAGCCTGCAAGTCACAACTACTGAGCCCACGTGCTGCAACTACTGAAGCCTGTGCACCTAAAGCCCATGCTGTGCAACAAGAGAAGCCACCACAATGAGAAGCCCTAGCACCACAATGAAGAGTAGCCCCTGCTTACTGCAACTAGAGAAAGCCCATGCACAGCAACAAAGACCCAACACAGCCACACACACACACACAAAAATGGAATACACAGCTTAAGAATATACAGAATTTGGAATGTCTCCAAAGGAGGTATACAGGTGGCCAACAGGCCCATGAAAAGATGCTCAACATCGCTAATTATTAGAGAAATGCAAATCAAAACTACAGTGAGGTACCACCTCTCACTGGTCAGAATGGCCATCATTAAAAAATCTACAAGTAACAAATGCTGGAGAGGGTGTGGAGAGAAGGGAATCCTCTTACACTGCTGGTGGAAATGTAAATTGGTGCAGCCACTACGGGAAGCAGTATGGAGGTTCCTTAAAAAACTAAGAATAGAGCTACTGTATGATCCACTAAGAATAGAGCTACTGTATGATCCAGCAATCCCACTCCTGGGCATATATACAGAAAAGATGAAAACTCTAATTCAAGAAGATACCCACACCCCGATGTTCACAGCAGCACTATTTACAATAGCCAAGACATGGAAGCAACCCAAGTGTCCACTGACAGATGAATGGATAAAGAAGATGTGGTACATATATACCATGGAATACTATTCAGCCATAAAAAAAGAATGAAATAATGCCGTTTGCAGCAACATGGATGGACCTAGAGATTATCATACTAAGTGAAGTCAGAGAAAGACAAAATTATATGATATCACTTATATGTGGAGTCTAAAAACTAGTACAAATGAACTTATTTACAAAACAGAAACAGACTCACAGACATAGAAAACAGATGTATGGTTACTTAAAGGGAAAGGGGGTGGTAGATAAATTGGGAGTATGGGATTAACAGATGCATACCGCCATATACAAAATAGATAAACAACAATATATAAAATGGCCTATATAGAAAAAAAGTAGTATTCTTTTTTTAAATTATATTATGACAATATTTTCTTAGATATTTTTTCATTTGCTATTCCTCAGGGCTGCAGTAGTTTTGCTGCTTGGAAATGTCTTTTCCTAATTTGATATTCTAACACTAAATACCAACAGATATACTTTACTAATCTCAGGATGATTGTGCTAAGTATGTTTATTTTCTAATTATTTAAATCTTTACACCATACCACCTATATATTGAAAGGATTTTTTTTTTACCTGCAGCCTCCAAGCTTTTAAATTTATTGAAGGTACTTGAGGATATGGCAAGCTATTTTGGTTATGTTAAAATATCTAACTATACTAGTGATACAGTTAGTATCACTGAAGTAAAGCTGCTTTGTTTTTTTTTTTTAGGTAAAATTTAACCTATTGTAAAAACACTTCTCAAGGTGATTAAGGACTATTGTTGGCAGATACATATGTCTTTGAATAAAGTGTATTAAGAAAACTATTAAAGAATGTTTTAATACTGAGAATGTTTCATAGTAAGGGAAATGTAAAGACACAGGATGTGCAGGAGCAGAAAAGAAATCACGAACATGAAAACAGCGTCTCTGAAAGGGCGTACACCCTAATGGAATGGGTTTGAGTGCTGTTGTCAGAGGGAGGTGTGTTCCAATCCCAGTCTAGTCACTTTTGATCAGCTACAGCATCCCCTGGTCAGTATGCCAACCATCCCAAGATTTGGTGTCCTCGTTTCTTTTTTTTTTTTTTTTTAGCAGATATTCTTTTTAATTATTATTTATTTATTTATTTATGGCTGTGTTGGGTCTTCGTTTCTGTGCGATGGCTTTCTCCAGTTGCGGCAAGCGGGGGCCACTCTTCATCGCGGTGCGCAGGCCTCTCACTATCGCGGACTCTTGTTGTGGAGCACAGGCTCCAGACGCGCAGGCTCAGTAATTGTGGCTCACGGGCCTAGTTGCTCCGCAGCATGTGGGATTTTCCCAGACCAGGGCTCGAACCCATGTCCCCTGCATTGGCAGGCAGATTCTCAACCACTGCGCCACCAGGGAAGCCCTCTCATTTCTTAATTTGGGGTAATATTTCCTAACTTTTACTTGTGGATTTGACATGTGGCTAGTTTTGAATCATTCAATGAATGCTAGACTTTAAATCTATTATTGACCATGAAAAAATAAGAAACTTGGTTTCTTAGATATTCTATGCCATACATTGCTGAAATATAAAACATTTAGTGTTTCAATACGTGATACTGTTTAAACCAGTACCATTTCTAGAACTGACTAATGGTTGAGAAATGCCTATACCAGAGGCATAGCTGGTTTTAAAAGGTTGAAGTCTTCCCTTCAAAGATGACTGATGCTTTTTGGTCCCAGAAAATCAGAAATTAACACAAAATCCCAATAGCTTCCTGTTGTTTCTGGCAGAGCCAGTTTACTCGTGTCTTGCTGTTCTTGGGCGGCCTGGGCAGCCGAGTACAAAGATGTTCTGTGTTCTTGGATAAAGAATCCTGTTGGGTTGCTTCCTCAATCAGGTTTTAGGATTCTGTTGAAAAAAAGTTACTTTTACTTTCACAATGAATCCTCCTTTCTCATCTATACCAAGGAGAGACCAAGGATTCATTTATAAGCCTTTCTTTTATTTGCTTTTAGGTTCTTTCAAAAGCATTCAATTGCTTTTTTATAGTCATTTTTGGTGCATTGGTATATAAGCTTCATCTCATGACAAACATTACTGCTCTTCTTTTATTACTGATGCAGTGATATTAATGATTTAATTGGTGTTATTAATCTGTATGCCATGTCATGAACTCCCGATACAGAAACTTAAGAAAAAAAAAAAAAAGAATAGAATCCTAATTGTTTCAATTGCTGTTTGAAACACATGAATACCCACCTCCGCTGAGTTGCCTAACATACAGCTATTTGTTTTTCGTTTTCTTTTAAACACATAGCATTTGTGAAGGGGAGAATGTTAAAGTTACAATGCCATTTGAACCCTGCTTTTCTGAGTGAGCTACAGTAGTTGAGTATATGAGGGTAGATCTCTTAAAGCCAAAGGAAGGCAGTGAATAAGATCAGAGAAGCATAATGTTATTTAATCCAGGCTTCATTTGGAAAGATCAGTAGAGAAATATAAATTAATCATGCTAATAAGTATAGGAGTCAAATAATGCCATTCAGGATGATATGATTGATATTTGTTTGCATACACCAAATAACTTGAAGTCACTTTAAAATACTTCATAAATAAAAAATTAAGGTGTCATTATCATTAGAAAGATATATATTCATATTAGAAATACAAAATAAATACAAAATAAAAATTTGGGATATCATCAACTGTAAGCTCTATAAGAGAGGTCTGGATATGTAATAAAGAGCAGCAGAAGGAAAGAGTTAAAATAATATAAACAAAATCTACCAGGGAAGCTCTGAAGTAATTCTCCCATTATTCTCAGTATAGACTAGAATTTCATTATTTTTCTAATTTTGGGACACGTAACTAAAGCAGGAAAGGGAGAGTTTAAAAATTAATCAGAGAAAAACCATAAAGATTAAACCAGACCAAGTATAAAATCTTGAAAGGAATCAAGGTTTTAAGTAGGACAACATTGATGAAGGGACCACTACTTTTTTTAATAGAAAAATGTTGTTCAAAGATGGTACTTAAAGGTGCTGAATGCCTATTAATAATGGAGTGAGGGGAACAGGATCTAAATAAAAGTGCGTGTGTTTACTGCATTCAATTAGAAATAAAAAATATTAAACAGAAGGGTATAAAATATGTACACACTCATTTATCATTCTAGGACTTCAGGGATTCCTGCCTAAGGAACAAGAATTACAGACGAGAATTAACTTAGGAATGACCAAAAAACAACAACAGCAACAAAAATTAGGTATAATTTTAAAGCCAGCTAATCAGTGCCAACTGAAAGGACACTTCAGCTAATATTCTCATGTTTCTCGAACTGTCTTTAGACCTGTGTAACAGAAAAGACTGCAGAATCAAGGCCATGTGTGACATGGTCAAGGAGGTGTTTAGGTACATTTCTAGAAAGCATCATGCCGTCCGTAGTTCTGTTCCATCGTCTGTTGTACATGTGTGAGGGAGGGCTCCTCTAAGTGTTAAACGCCATCAAAAAGTTCTCCTTCATGTTGGTAAGACGGCATCGCTTTAACGCAGCACAGGATGAATAGTACAGGCACAGAGAAGACTGATCAGAGAGAGGCAAACCAGGACGGCCATCCTTGGCTTAGTAAACCGTGATAGTCAATCACTGACATTAAACAGGGTGTCGTCAGTGGAGGGAAGCACAGCACCCTCAGAAGCACCATAATAAAAATCTAGTACTTTAAACACTGAGAATTTACAGATGTGGTCACTCTAAACAATGAGCAAGTAGACCTCAAATTCCAGGAAGTAGGGACCAGCTCAAATTACTAGGACAATCCTGGATGGATGCTCGACAAAGCCCATTGCTGTAGGCACCCTCACGAGTATTTCCACAAACGCCTTAATAAGGAGAAGCTTGTAGTTGCTTTCAGAACCTTCCTGAAAAATTTAAATTAGCAGCAAGTGAAATATAATAGAACGACTACTAATTTTTGGGTAATTACGCAGTGCTGCTACTTTGGATACCTTAGCTCAGATTATCTTGATATTGTCCCTGGAGAACGATTATGATCCTTTTTTCATATCAGACAAGTCTGGAGCTCAGAGAATAAGAAGCAGAGATATGATGAGAACCCAACATGAATGGGTCCCAGGGACCCCTTCGGAAGGGCGCCGCAATATTTCTGTGAATTTGTAGTGTAGACTGCATTGTTCTCAACTTCTGTATAAAGTCCCTAGTTAAATAAAACCTCCAGGTATTATTACTACCCCAAAATTATTTAAACGAGTGGTTGCTACATGATAAAAGTCAAGATTATTGTACCTAAGGGAGCAAAACCAAGTAAACAGAATTATGGAAGACTGACTTAATTCACTTCTAATTTTAACGTCACACATTATACTCAGCAATATATCTCTCATCTCTAAAGACATTTTAGGAAGAGTTGTAGAAATACAAAGCATATTCTTTTAGAATTACTAGATGATTTAGGTTTTAATTCTATTATTTTACCAGTATCTAATCCTGCAGCTTCCACAAATCACCTTACTATCTTCTGCTTATCTTCATCTTTAAAATGAGATAGTAACACCTCTTTCACAAAGTTACTGAAAAGATTAAAGACACGGGTGTTTGTGAAAACACTTTACAAGCTAACAATGATTTGTCAGTATAAATCTAGCTTATCCTCATAAAACATGTGACTGATTTCTACGTAGTGAATTTTCTGTATATGGTTCACTCCAGCCTGAGACTCACCGAAAGCCTTTTATTTAGATCAGAACTTCATCATGATGCTGCCAGACTATATATTCACAGTGAGGCCACATGGAGATGGGTAATTAACAAGAGTCGATTCAAACTTCCCGTCTTACCTGCTGTTGCTATTTTACCAAAGAGAGTTAGCCCACACTGAAAACAGAGCATCTCCCAGGAGCTGGAGGCAAGGCAGGGAAAGAAACAATTAAGCCTAATTGACTCAGCAGGTGGATAAAACCAGAAAACTGGGTCTAGGAAATGAGAGAGTGCCCTCAGTAGTTAAGATGACTGTTTTTGGTCTGGGGAAGGATGAAAAGGGTGGATGAGCTGGAGAGTATTTCCCAAGGAGCACTGTCCATTAGGTTACAGTGACTGGGGAAAGATGTACAAGTAAAAGCCTATTATACTAAAATCAGAACTAGAAATACAACAAATGTCCCGATTCTTTTCCCTTATAGGTTATTACAAAATGTTGAGTATAGTCCCCTGTGCTATACAGTAGGTCCTTGTTGGTTATCTGTTTTTTTATTTTTATTTTATTTTGGAGTATAGTTGATTTTACAATGTTGTGTTAGTTTCAGGTGTACAGCAAAGTGATTTAGTTACACATATACATATATCTATTCTTTTTCAGATTCTTTTCCCATATGGGTTATTACAGAATATTGAGTAGAGTTCCCTGTGCTATACAGTATACAGTAGGTCCTTGTTGATTATCTATTTTATATATATAGTAGTGTGTATATGTTAATCCCAAACTCCAAATATATATAGACCTGAATCACTTTGCTGTATACCTGAAACTAACACAACATTGTAAAGCAACGATAGTTCAATAAAAAAGAAATGCTGGTAAATTAAAAAAAAAAAAAAAAAAAAAAAACCCATATGTCCAAACAAGTGTATTCTTGAAACATAACACATCTTTAAAAAATCATAAACATAGGTGGTTTTCTTTTTCACCATCTAATCCTAAACATGCAGCAAGCACATACCCTAAATCAGATTGTTTCTAGAGGATTGGCTTTTAAAACATTTTCTGTGTGTGTACTTAGTACCTGTGATACACACACATGCATACACATAAAAGGGAGTCTAAGAGGAAAAGTAAATGGGGAAGCATGTGGTCTTCTAGGCTTCAGATCTATGAGTCTCAAGGACGGGCAAGTGTGAGTTTAGTTCTGACACACTCAACAGTTTCTCTAAACCTCAAACTGTCCATGTCACTGCAAAGGGCTCCCCTCTATAATACAGCAGCCATAGGAACATGGGGGAAACATTAGAGTTAAGCCTTTGGCTTCATGATGGCAATTGCTAATTTACCCCTGTTCTGGGTGGCGGTGCAAAGTTAAAACTCAAATCTATCAACTATATTGGTAATATTTTAAAAATCAGTGTGCTGTGTATATAAATGCAAAAAATTATATATATATGTATACATATTATTGAGGTAAGAATAAACATAAATATGGACTAAATGTATAACATATTTTTATTATTATGAAATTACCATCACATTATTGAAATTACTTATGAGAATTAATATTCTCATATGCTATCATTAATGAATAATCTAGGTCAGGGTTTGGCAAACTACGGCACACAGGTTGGTAGTCTGTTTTTGCAAATAAAAAGCCCACAGTCATCTTGATCATACTGTATGGGCCCTCTGATTCTTTCATTCTTCTGATTATGTTTCCATAAATGTCGATTCTGCTTTCTCCTAATCCCTTTCAATAAATTCATATTGGAGTTCTATTAGCCCCTTGGAGCGCTCAAAATTTCTCCAGGATTCCTAATGTATGTTCTATGTCCTATGAGATCATGCATGCAAAGGACTTAGCACAGAAACTGGCACAGGACGAGCATACAGCAAATCATACTTTTTACATATCAATAATGCTTTCTGCAAGGGAGGCCATCGTGGAAATTCCCTGGGCAGAAGATTATGTGTGGGTACTTCCGTTACTGCTATTGACTACTACCCTTGACAGTAATGATCTACACCTCTATCCAGTAAACCTGGAGTGACTCAGAAGAGCTTTCTATCTGACTCTACCAATTTTACAATATTACTCTTTGAAATTTAAAGCTCTCATTGTGATTTTCCTAAGGAAATACTGGGTTCTTTACTCACGCTTCTTCTGCTACAGAGTAGGTATAATGATCAACATTCAGACACTATTTACTTTTAGGGACGACTATAAAATGGAATTGTTTATGGGAAAAGAATAGATGATTCATCTTTACAAGATTTGGAAGAGACACACTTTTTGGTGAGTTGTTAAACAACTATAATACTATATTACACTACATTTTAATATTTAGAATACATTGATATATGGGTATATAATGGTATAGATAAATGATAACCATTATTATTAGTTATTTTTTGACTATTATCTGATGAATTGACATCAATACATACACATAAAGTCACTATCAGAGGTTTGTTGCTCATTTCAAAGCTGCTTTAATTCTTTAAAATGTCAGAACCCTTCTTTAGGAAGTAACTGAAGTCCTGTGTTTAATCTAATTCCCAGTGGTGGCAAATATATGCTAATTGGTCTGGTTAATATTTTTATTTGCAAGTAGTCCAGCCTCATGCAGAATCTGACATTACTTTTGCATCCCTTACATCTTTACAGTATTTTAGGGTTGACCAATATTTTCACATATATATCATTTTTATTTTTTAAAAAGTCAAATGCAACTAACTCAAATCGGCTCACAGGATAATTTTTATGGAAGGATTCATATGCCTTGGAAGCATGTATTGCCCAAAGAGGCATTACCAGTCTGAAAGACAAAACTCGCCAGGATATATATTTAACGAAGCTCATTCATTTATCTGTCCTTATTTCCTTATGCACAGTCCTAAACCTAATACAGTTACAGAGAAGGAACATTATGCAAGGGTTACAAATGTCAAGAACAAAACGGATACCAGGTTTAGTTCAAAGAAACACAGGCAACATCAGCTGCATGCCCCCAGCCGTATTTTCAGGCTTCTCTGGCAATCTGGGTTGAGGGTTTTTATAAATAGTCTCCACTGCAACACTTCATCACTGAGAAAATCCAGACGTGAATGCATAAAACCAAAGGAAAGTGTAAATAAGAAATAAATCTTGTTAATTGAGGCTTGCTGATGCCAGAGCCCTTTCAGCAGCAAAGACCCTGGGGGTTTCCATGGCACAGAAGCCGATGCGTCTGCATCTTTAGCTTCCAAACAGCACAGGAAGATCGTTCCCCTGGCTCATCCCTCCAGGCCATTGTTTTTCCTTTTCCTTTTTTTTCAATAAGAAAAGAAATATACTTTACTTGCTCCAGCCAGTTGTTAAGTTCTTGCCTTTTAAGCAAATATCCTTTTCTCTTCCCTACCAGCAACAAGGGATGCAAAGAGCGGTTCTGCTGAATACATACACTTGCGCATTGCGTTTTGTAAACATTTACTCCAGCCACAGACTCGTGGCGTAACTGACCAGACGGTTAGCATCTTGAACAATCTAGTGGGTTTACAATAGGGAATCATGTCTGAAAAACCAACAACAGATCCATCTTGACGACCACCCTGAGGATAAGCAGACGTGTGCATGCTTTGAGCTCCATCCTCCCTCTGTGTCCCGCCTCTGGTGATATGAAGGGACTTTGCCCCCACTACATTATCTGTAACTAATTACAACCTGAAATAGGAGGAAAGCAGATATCATGAGCTTGATACTCTGGAACTCAAAAGTGCTTCATTCTGCTCTATTGTTTTTGTTCACAGCTCTTTTAACTGGGGAAAGGGGAAAGGGGAAAGGAATTCTGCCTTTGATCTGTCATGGCCGAGACCTTGTCTAATCAGTTTGCGAAAGCGCAAGTCGTTGTAAGACTTAAGTTATGGCTTGTTCTTGTCATTGCCCCTCACTCAAAGGATTAATATCTTACCCTAAATACGGTGACTACACCTGCAGAGAGATTTTCCTGCTGCTACATCTGATTTCCCTCTGCTGTGCTCCACCCTCTCCTTAAGACTGATCTTATCTCCGAGTCATGCCTCTGCCTCCAGAGACAGGGGCTGCTATTGCCCGAAATCCCACAATCGTGGCTGTGCTTTTTGCCCAATCCGGTGAATATGGCTCCCAAGTAAGGAAAGTGGGCTGAAAGGTGATACTTTGTGAGGTACAACGGCCAAGCAGGAAAAGGTAATTTCCTCCTATGTAGACCAGCATCATGAAAACACTACCTGCCCCCCACAAAAAAATGTCTGGGTTCATACTTGATTTGCAATCATTTATAATACTTGGGTCCCTTTCTAGATCCTTGTTTTCTCTGTAGTCATTTACCTTTTTATTTTGTGCCATCCAAGAGAGCTTACTGCAGGGTTTACAGAGAAACCACTATCACCTTAATTCATGTTTAGCATCAAGGCAACAACAGGATCCCAGAAGCCAGTCTTTTAGAAACAGATCACATGAAGAAGAGAATTAGCAATAATAAGGCCAGAAGGGCAGTGGAAAACTCAGTTTGGGGGGTCAAATAGATCTTATTTAAAACTGAGGCTTTTCTGTTCATTAATTTGTGGCCCTGTACTTAATCAAATGTCCTCAATTCATTCAACTGTGAAATGATATTATTCTTAAAGCACTATTGTGATAGAGTGTGTATGCAAATTTCTTGGCATATTATAAATGCTGACTATTGAATAACCATTATTCATTGCAGTAATTAATATTTGTAGAATAATTAGCATGCATTATCCTCATACAGACCAGAAAAGCATGTTTCACAACTATGATTCCCGTATTATAGTTAACATATTGAGGGTCGGGAATATTGGGTGACTGCCAGCAGGTGTCCAGCTAGTAAATGGAAACCAGAACTTAAAACAAGCTCTTCAGCCACTTGGGAAGACAGCTGGGCACCTTCTTACAAAATTAAACATACAGTTGCTGCCACCCATCTACAGTTTCACCTTGTGTGGTTTTAGTTACCTGTGGTAGACCATAGTCTGAAAGTACTAAATGAAAGATTCCAGAAATAAACAACTCCTACATTTCAAATTGTGCATCATTCTGATTAGTGTGATGGAATCTCTCACCATCCTGCTCCTTCCTGCCCAGAATCCCCAACCTCCATCATCCACTCCTGGCGTCCAACCATCAACATCATCCAGGATCACCCAGAGCATGTGATCCTCCTAACCTACCGTCAGAAGGTCAGCAGTAGCCTAACACTGCATCCCAAGGCCTCTGCCATTCTCCTCACTTCATCTGAGCAGGTAGGCGTTTTATCATCTCACATCATCACAAGAAGGGTGAGTACAGTACTACAGTACAACAGTACATTTTGAGAGAGAGAGGCCACATTCACATAACTTTGATTTCAGCATATTACTATAATTGTTCTATTTTATTATTAATGATTGTTATTAATCTCCTACTGTACCTAATTTATAAATTAAACTTATCATCAGTAGGCATGTATAGGAAAAAAAATAGTATATGTAGGGTTTGGTACTATCCATGGTTTCAGGCATCCACTGGGAGCCTTAGAACAGACCCCCACAGATAAGGAGGAACAACTGTACTCTTACAATATGATCAGCGATCATGCTTCTTGGTATTTACCCAAAGGAGTTGAAAACATGTCCACGCAAAAACTCGCACACCGATGTTTACAGCAGCTGTAGTCCTGATAATTGCTGAAACTTGGTAGCAACGAGATATCCTTCAGTGGGTGAATGCATAAATAAACTGTTGTCCATACAGACACTGGAATTCATTTAGTGCTAAAAAAATAAATAAGCTACGAAGCCACGAAAAGACATAAGGGAACCTTAAATGCGTATGACTAAGTGAAAGGGTCCAATCTGAAAACGCTACTTACTGTGTGATACCAACTCTATGACATTCTGGGAAAGGCAAAGCTATGCAGACAGTAAAAGGATGAGTGGTTGCCAGGGCTTAGGGAGGAGGAATGAACAGACGGAGCATAGGGCGTTTTTAGGGCAGTGAAACTACTCTGCGTGATACCACAATGGTAGAAGCACATCATTATCCATTTGCCCAAACTCATAGAACGGACAACACCAGGAGTGAACCCTAATGTAAACTCTGGGTGATGGTGACCTGTCACCATGAGTTCATCAATTGCGACAAAGGTACCATCTGGTGAGGGATGTTGATAATGGGGGAGGACTTTGCATGTGTTGGGGTAAGGCATATATGGGAAATCTCTGTACCTTCCTCTCAATTTTTCTGAACCTAAAACTGTTCTAAACATTTAAGTTCTAATTAAAAAAATAGAAAACATCAACCACAACAACTGTAGGGGAGCAATACTTGCCACTCCAAAATGTGTCTCTTTGGTGTGAGGAGAACGTAGGGTGATTATTTTTAAGAAAGAGGAGACTCAGAAAGTCTTTCTATTTAACTCCCCCTTAACTGCCTAAAAGAATTTAGATAAAGGGCCTGTCCCAGGAATAGCGCCATCATCAGAGACGTCTGCTAAGCACATGGGCTATGTGTGGCAGGGCCTAGAGATCAGAGTCTACTCTCTGCCACTGTCTCTGCCTGGCCCAGCTGACACCTGTTTACCAAACTTTTGCTTTCATCTCCATGTGCATTGCCTCTCCCCCCTGTGAAGTCCCAAACCAGTACCCTCGACATCCTCTTTTGTCTTTAGCTGAAGATGGCACTTAAGCTGAGGGCTTCATCCATTTCGGTGAGTGACTCAGTTTTCCTGGGTCTCTCCCATGTATACGTGTTATTAAACTTTTGTTGGTTTTCTTCTGTTAATCTGTCTCATGTCAATTTAATTCTTAGACCAGCCACACGAACCTAGAAAGTTAGAGGAAAATGTCTTCCTTCCTGACACAATAAACAAGTTAAGAAAACATACAAACAACAACAAAATAAACTCTGACTTCATGATGCCAGAGTTTCTTCACCTGTTTGTGCTGCCTGTCTCAGGCCACATTTAAAGTCCGCAAAACGCCAATTATCACAAATCCCAGCAGCACAAACAACCAGGCCACGCTCTTCAAAAAGACACTGTATAAAATCCTGAACATTTTCATTGTGAATAAAATCCTGAACATTTTTAGTCTAAAGAAATCTCATCTGAGGATTAGAATTGTAGATTTTTGTCTGTCTATAATTAAACCATAAGTATATTCAAAGACATTTTAGTTTTGCAGTACTTAGCTTAGAAACACCTACGTGTCATTTCCTTTGCAGATATTAAAAATAAACTCTGCATCTATAGCTATTTTTTACTGTATATTTTTGCACAATGTAGCTCTTCTGTGACTCATACTTTTGCAAATGACCATTTCATCTTTCTCTCCTTAATCTGAAACAAAAAAAAGTGAAAGTGCAGAGAATTTGGCTATATCGTTTTCTAGATGATATTAGTTATCAAGATTCCCAGTTATAAGCATTTTCACAAAGTCCACCAAATTGAATTTAGAAAGCAGTTAAACTCTTTTTTCAATAAATACATTCATCCTTGAAAGTTTTATGACAGGCATGCTTTGATTTTGGAGGAAGAAAAAAGTGTTGTGTTTGGATTCTTACTAACAAAAGAATTTTTTTTTTTAACATCTTTATTGGAGTATAATTGCTTTACAATGGTGTGTTAGTCTCTGCTTTATAACAAAGTGAATCAGTTATACATATACATATGTTCCCATATCTCTTCCCTCTTGTGTCTCCCTCCCTCCCACCCTCCCTATCCCACCCCTCTAGGTGGTCACAAACCACCGAGCTGATCTCCCTGTGCTATGCGGCTGCTTCCCGCTAGCTATCTATTTTACGTTTGGTAATGTCTATATGTCCATGCCACTCTCTCACTTTGTCACAGCTTACCCTTCCCCCTCCCCATATCCTCAAGTCCATTCTCTAGTAGGTCTGCGTCTTTATTCCCGTCTTACCCCTAGGTTCTTCATGACCTTTTTTTTTTTTTTTCCCTTAGATTCCATATATATGTGTTAGCATACGGTATCTGTTTTTCTCTTTCTGACTTACTTCACTCTGTATGACAAACTCTAGGTCTATCCAGCGCACTACAAATAAGTCAATTTCGTTTCTTTTTATGGCTGAGTAATATTCCATTGTATATATGTGCCACATTTCTCCAAAGAAGATATACAGATTGCCAACAAACACATGAAAGAATGCTCAACATCATTAATCATTAGAGAAATGCAAATCAAAACTACAATGAGATATCATCTCACACCGGTCAGAATGGCCATCATCAAAAAAATCTAGAAACAATAAATGCTGGAGAGAGTGTGGAGAAAAGGGAACACCCTTGCACTGTTGGTGGGAATGTAAACTGATACAGCCACTATGGAGAACATTATGGAGGTTCCTTAAAAAACTAAAACTAGAACTACCATACGACCCAGCAATCCCACTACTGGGCATATACCCTGAGAAAACCATAATTCAAAGAGTCACGTACCAAAATGTTCATTGCAGCTCTATTTACAAAAGAATTCTTAAAAACAAAAAAAAAAAACTCAGAATTTTTTTTTTTTTTTCTTGGCCAAGGACAACTTCAGATTAGAAGGGATTGACCTAAGACTGAGGTCCATACGGTGCTGCTATCTGGAAATCAGAGCATTAACTCCAATGATAAAGTCCGGCCTCTCCTAAAAATGTACATAAATGTATATTAAGTCAACAAAATGCACAGCTTTTAGTTCACAGAGGTAACATGTCATTAGTAATCAGCAAATCTATCTCCCGCACTGGAATTTTACAGATAATCAAGATATACTCAGCACTGCCTTCATAATAAGAAGAACCACATACCAGGATGCCTGCTTACAGAAGAGGAACCCAAAATGAGCCCATGAAGTAAAGTACTCCGAGCCACACAGGGGTGAGAGTGTCCCCCCCACTAAGCCAGGCTGTCCCCGAGGCCATCATCTAGGGGCTGAGAAGGACTGGACGGGGGCTGCTGGAGCTGGAACTACATTCAGATGCTGGGATCTCACTTGGGTGAGGCTTTGGTGACCTGCCTGCTCGTCAGAACAATGTACTGGGGATTAAACCATTTGTGTGGTCATTAGATAATACTACTGCTTTAATAATAATAATAACCCTTATGCACATTGCACTGCTATTCCTGGCCCCTAAGTAGACCCAGCTACTGGCTGTCCCACTTCATGGGCTGGCAGTTTCACATTCTTGAAGCTTCATTTGTCTCTGCTGCAGGAAGCTCTGGTCATTACCAACCAAAGCCAGTCCGAAGCCTACACTCATGAAAAGTGTCAAATACCAAGGCTCCAAACAGTAGTGGGAGCTGCAAGCAAGCCAGGCCTCCCCTGGCTGCACCCTGGTGGAGACCCAGAGGAAAGGCTTGGCCTTGGGACCATCCAATCCAAGAAGGATGTTCCCCTATCAGTGAAATCACACCTCCAAAGCCAACACTTTGTCTGCTTTTGTGACAGATTTCCATACGTTCAACTAGACTGAAAATCAGAGTTGCCCAAGCCAAAGTAAAAGAGAATCTTAAAAGTTCTGACAGGTCAAAAGAGGTTGGCTGGTGCTGAATGAGTGTGGTTAGTGAACAAGATGGTTACAGGCAGGTGCACATGACAATGTGTAAGTTTTTCCATGAGTTCTGAGGGAGTGTCCTAGGATTGGTCCTCTATATTTTTTTAATTAGCATGAGCTCCATTTATTAAACTTTATATCAACACAGAAAACCTGGTTCCAGAATTTTCTCCCTGCTGTTGTATAATCTTTTGGGTAAATCCCACCCAACGACCTAAAGCCAGTCTACAGCAACTAGAAAAATGATCTTCTGGCATTCCAATGTGACATGTGGACCTTTTAATCTTTTGTATTTTCTAAGGGACAATTCTTTTTCCTTTATAAGTATTTTATTTTCCCTTACCCTTTTTTTCTACACTGGATTTCAATGTCCGTCATGCCTCTATTATAAAAGAGGGGCAAATATTTTTGTATACTTGAAGTGCCTAGTAGAACAGAATGATGGGCAGTAGGTTTTCATATTAATATTAGATTTAAATGAAGACCTACCTGGAAAGATCTTAACCATACTGCTCTCTCTTCAGATAACATGAAAAGAAGAATCTAGGGTGAGTGCACTGCCTTGAGAGCGAGGCTGGAAAGATAGAATGCCATTAAAACTAAAATTATTAAGGCCCTTCTCCAGCCCTTGTTCGGATCTCATACTGACAGCATTGGAAATTTATGTTTGTAAAGATGACTAAATTAGGCTCGTAAGTGGTAAAATATTCAACACTGAAATGGAAGTCCTCAAATTTTTAGCTGATATTGGAAATTCTGAAATCAATTCTGGGCACAGAATTAGAAGGAGAGGATATTTATACAGCCACAAGTCAAGAAACGGATATCGGGAGGTCATCTGTGCCTTCCATCTTCCTCCAGGGGATTTTCAAGCCCCGCAGAAAAGAGAGGAACATGTTTCTGTAGCATGTTCCATGTTGGACGTGGTCTGCTGATGGTCTGGCCCCTGCGGCTGCTCAGTGAAGGTGACAACACGTCAAGATGGCTGGTGGGGATGAGTCATGAGAGGGTAAGCCCTGGCACAGACAGCTTCTCTAACTGGATGCACTGGGTCCCTTACTGTGAATCGAAGCATGGGTGGAAATCTCTGTGCTTAGTCTGATGGTAATTATGTAATTTACTTGGAGAGTAAAAGGAGCAGGGGATGAGGGGGTGATGCAGGTCCGAAGTGAGGGCACCAACAGCTCTTGGGTACCACAAGGTCCCTATACTGTGTCAGGTGCACTGCTATTACCTGTAGCACTCTTGTAAGCTTTGGAGCCGGAGACCAGGAGAGATTTAGGGCGTTGATTACCCTGAATATTGCCAGAAAGCTGGGTTGCCCGAGGTACTGAATTATCCCTGTCTCTCCCCTCAGCCCTGTGCCTCTAGGAAAGTCTTCTAGGTCCACGGGGCCCCGGCTTAGGTTCAGCTCACACCTCTGTGACTAGTTCAGATGGGAGGCCCTGGTCCTAGATTTGCCTTTCAGAGGAAAACAGAAATTGACACAACAAATAAAGGAAAAATGAAGCACATTCTTGGTACTAGTTCATTGTACACAAGTACAGCCTTTTCATTCTCTCAGAAATTCTATGAGATGGAAGTTATTACCCTGATTTCATACATGGGGACATGGGCACCTGAACATGGTCAGGGAGCTTGTCTGGGATCGTGACACAGCAAGGCCGGGGTTTAAACCCCAAGAGTCACAACACCCGAGATCAGACTTTCCCAGCCACACCCCTAAATTAAAGTGTTCGAAAGGAAGGCCACATTATAGGAAGTTTAATGCATCTGATCCAGCAGCTAGAGGGGGCATCTGAGAATGAGAAAGAACTGCCAGCATTTTTATACACACAGAATTTACAAATATCAACAAGATCGCCATTGTGTAGAGAGAAGTGTGAGATGAGGGAAAAATAAACAGTCCATTTGCTTCCGAAAATGGATTTTAACAACAGCTCACAAGCCCAGACAACTCATCCCTCCAACCACCTTTGCTTTTAAGCAAGAGCTTTATTTCACCAATTCACCAGGAGTTTAAAAATATCCATTAGGATTTACTCTTTTCTTTCTTTGATCTAGAAAGCAAACACCCCTAGAATCCTGTTCATTTCAAAAGTATATGAATTTGGCTAAACAATTTTAGATTAGAGTGGTGGGTTCAAAAGAGGCATTTGCTAATTCATAAATATCCACTTCTGACGTGGGGTCCGAGGCATACATGACACTCCCTACTGATTTTCTGTTGTACACCACAGACACCTCATTTTATTTTATTGGCAATGAGATGGAAATTGGTGGTTGGTAATATTTTTGCTTTTAGACAAGATACTTATATTTAGAAACCATTTAAAAGACAGTGGTTTGTAGCAGTTGAGACATCAATGTTATTATGATGATGTTTGGGCCTCTCCAATCTGACTCTGAATTCACTCTAGAATATGTTCTTTTAAAAAATGCTGCTCTATCTGGTTTTCTTCAAAACATGAGACGATTTTAAAAATAGGATGGCGTGCTTCATTTTTTTTTTTTTTTTCCTTTAAACATGTTCAATCTTTCCCATTCGGGAAGCATGCGGAGATTTAGCAATGTTTCCTGAAAAACTGAAGTCTACATAATTCATATTACATGAGATAATGACAAGAAAATAATAAGTCTGCAATGAAATGGTTGGTGATAGCAGAAAAAATAGCTTAGATAGTACTCCATTTAAGAGATGCTTTTATCTTAATTCTTTTTAAGGCGATGCCTCTTGTATACTGTTAAAGCCACACACCTGCCTATGGTGATGCCCCACTTGTTTTCCTAATGTTATTAAAATTAAAAAGATGGGGGCATCCCTGGTGGCGCGGTGGTTGAGAGTCCGCCTGCTAGTGCAGGGGACGCGGGTTCGAGCCCTGGTCTGGGAGGATCCCACATGCCGCGGAGCGGCTGGGCCCCTGAGCCACAATTGCTGAGCCTGCGCGTCTGGAGCCTGTGCTCCGCAGCGAGGGGGGCCGCGATGGTGAGGGGCCCGCGCACCACGATGAGGAGTGGTCCCCGCTTGCCACAATTGGAGGAAGCCCTCGCACAGAAACGAGGACCCAACACAGCCATAAATAAATAAATTTAAAAAAAAAAAAAAAAAAGATGACAATGTTGAAAATTCCATGAAACATTACCACTGACTAAATGGTGTGGTTTAACTAGCAAAAATAATAAAATCTTGCCATATTCCATCTTCAGATCTACTCATGAAACCTCTGTTGACTCGCTGCAGTATTTTCTAATTTGATGAGACACCAATGTCACCGGAAATAGGAGAAGCGACCAAGCAGAACTTGACCGTCCTGGCTCCTATTAAAATGGTCACCAGAGAATAGAGGAGAGAAAGCCAAGGTCTCACCCTAGAGGCTCCTGAGGGCCGTAGTGATACTGGACCTCAGCTTCCTCCACTTTAAAGAGGGAAATACCGTGTTTAACTTAAGATGACAGTTGTGTTTGAAATGTCTGTACATTTTGTGAAGCGTACCATAGAAGTCCTCCCTGTCTCTTTCCTAACTTCAGGGCCAGCGCTGACCTGGAGTTTCCAAGTGTGGGGATTGGCAGAATCTAACAAGGACAGACTCTGGTTAAGGGTTTACGTATATAAACTGAGAAGAGAAGTCAGGGAAATGGAAGGGTTGGGGGAGGACCTCTGAAGTCCGGCGGCCTGGATCTGATTCCTTGCTCTGCACATTGTTTATTTAATTTCTTGGTACCTTAGAATCCCCATCTATAGAAAAGGTGACCATAAGAAAACTACCTCAAAGGATTCTTCTAAGAATTCATTGAAAAATGAAATAACACGTAATGTGCTTAGATTAATGCTTGGTACAAAGTGAATATTCATAAATCTATCAGGTCACTTTTTTTTGTAGATGAAGATGACTTAGTTATGATGGCCTTTTGCCCTGGGCCTTATGATACCCAACATCCACAACAAAGTTCGTAACCACCAATTAAGCATGAATCTTTGCTCTCTTTCTTTGTAGTTGTCTTGCCTTGGACCCTTTTTACCCATATTCTTAGGTCTAAAGTTGATATTAATGTGTATTTATAGAGCTTACGAAATGACACATTTAAATGCCTGGCAGCTGGTTTCCATTCGAGAAATGCTAATCCCATCTCTCCCAGATGATTTTGATTTATCCAGAATCTACCACAAGGGACTTTACCCACAGTGTAGCTCCCTGAGTTTGGGAAGCAACTATTTTCCTCAGTCCAATAATAGCTTGTTTGTGTTGCACTGTTGAATTCTGGCATACTAGCTGTGTCCCAAAATTGACAATATCCTAAAATTTATTTACTGATGGTCTTGTATAATTTAGATAAAGATTGTCTGGTAATGCCAAAAACATTATTCATATAGAGCATTATTTTAAAAGTAATTATTTCACTCTTTAAATCTTAATATAATTTGGGAAGAGGTACCATTTGGGTCCTTGCTATTTTATTTACTGTAAATAAATCTGAATCTAAATATCAGAATGCCGGGGCTTCCCCGGTGGCGCAGTGGTTGAGAATCTGCCTGCCAATGCAGGTGACACGGGTTCGAGCCCTGGTCTGGGAAGATCCCACATGCCGCGGAGCAACTAGGCCCGTGAGCCACAATTACTGAGCCTGCGCGTCTGGAGCCTGTGCTCCACAACAAGAGAGGCCGTGATAGTGAGAGGCCCGCGCACTGCGATGAAGAGTGGCCCCCACTTGCCGCAACTGGAGAAAGCCCTCGCACAGAAACGAAGACCCAACACAGCCATAAATAAATAAATAAAATTTTAAAAATAAATAAATAAATAAATAAATATCAGAATGCCTTTTAGCATTCCTTTATCTTTCATTCCTGGCCAAGTAGCAAAATGCAACAGTAGCTATCAGATCTTCTCTGCCAGAGAAAAAAGTACCCTAAAGATATACCCTGAAAGTGCTGTCAACCTTCTTTCAGTGTATAACTTGATAGAGGTCAAGTTATACTGAGGAAGACTCCAGATAATTCTAGGAACAAAAATACCACAGGAATTTTGTGGGAAAACATTAAGATACATTGTATAAAAAAGTCAACACTTGCCTCTGCTTGACAAACCAATATGGCAAGTACACATGGTTCAACTTAGTAAGAATATCCTAGGTTGGGAAGATTTAAGCTTGAATTTTAACAACAGTTTTCAGTTTACTTGTTGCCCCACTGAATTTGAAATATAGGGCATAACAAAGTAAATATCCAAGTGGAAGAGTAACGCCCAATAAATAAAGATATGTGGTATCACTACGTTAAGTAAAACCTGACCTCCAGAAGGACCATCCAGAGCGTGACTGCAGTATTGCTGTCCCCTGCGAGCCTTCCCTACTTAGATGCACTACAGTCAGGGCTGTGGCCACCAGCACACACTTGAGTCCTGCCTGAACCACAGACCCAATGACCTCATCTTCAGCACGTAGCCACCGCCTTAACCCAAGCAGTGACACTCAATCATGGAGAGAGTCCAGAAGGCGTGGACTTTGGAGGTGACTGGGGAAAAAAAGAGAAGGACTCCTATAATAGATAAAATTCTCTTTTGCTCTTCTTAAAATATCAGTGGTAGGAATGAGGGAGAAAGCAAAGCAAGAAGATGCTGTGATCTGGTACATTTCAAACGAGAGGTTCAGGTCAGTTTCTGAGACCAATATTGTAGGTCATCCAGAATCTAAAGGTAGAGACATAAGATTTAAATTGGATTTTAAATGTATTGCCACATACATCTCAAGCATCAGAAAGGAAAATTGGGATCACATCTATGCCCTCAGTCCCATACCAGAATGCATACGAGGTATATCGTTCTCCATGAATTGTAATGCTCCAGGGAAGCTGTTTAGGGCTGTAGCTTTCAGCTGGACCACTGTCCTTACACAGATCCTGCATAGAAATACAGCAGCTTTGTGCATATGATAAACACAATTACCTTTGAGAGATCGAGTTGGGCAGATGGGGCATTTTATTTTTAGTTAAAATTTGAAACAAGTTTTAAAATCTGAAGTGATCATCCTAAAGCAACCCATGAACATGTTTAGTTAAATGTCAGTAAACTCTTTAGCCCAAAAGGATTCGATTTAATCAATTCTACAAGACATTGACCATCATGTTGTTTGGGTCAAACTGAGATGAGCAATCACTTCTTCACAGTACCTGAAGGAGACCAGTCTCTCGTAACCACACACGCACACGCATGCACGCATTCAAGTTCATCTCTACAACTCATCATTATCATTTTTGGGGGAAGAAGTACTCCCAAAAGACAGGTACGTCTTCCCTGGAGCAACGTTTACACCATGCTCCGCCACCAATGGGTGAATTTACCAGAAATTGGCAATAAGAAAGTCTATGCTCACCTGTTTTTATGTGGTTGGAGTTAAGGAGATGTAGATACACAGAGCAGTAGAGTGAAAGAGGGACAGCAGAGAGAGAGACTGAGAGAGATCTCACGAGAGAAAGGAAAAAACACATAGATCTCACAGAGATGAAGGGCCACTTGATCTACAGGCAAAGAAAGGTGGAAGAAAGGAAGGATGCTGAGTGGTGAGCACTTGCCCGGGTTCCTGATGGCCCCCTCTTGCCTGGCTACAGGCCCTCAGGAAGCCTGCCTCATTTGCATGGGGATCTCTTACACCTCTTAGTGTAGAGGTCTACGGTCTTACCTCCTTGCATTTCTTCTTCCTTCTTCCGGGGATGCAGTCCAATGTTCTTTATGGGAATCTGGCCCCAGCGTCTCCCGAAGTTCATGTGTTTTGGGTGGGACTCCATCCCTTGTCTATAAGTGAAGCATGTCACCTTGAACTAACTAAAGAGTGAACCAAGTTCCCTCCCCATACTGTTGGGTTCAGGGAAGAACTAACAACCAAATCTGCCAACTTGTGTAGGAACCACTGGAAAAATACTGCTTCTCTTTTCTGCTAGAAATTAACCTGACGGAATCTAGAACTGGGCCTGTACACCCATTACCAACATAAGGGTTGAACTCATCTACAAAGGGGACCGACACAAAAGAGGTTAGATCAGAAAGGGAAGAGGAGCCAATCCTGCTGTCATCCCAGGAGCCAATGGCTCAAGGAATTCCTGAAGCCCGAGCTTCCCTCATCTCAGTAGTTTTTCGGGCTAAAAAATTTACTTTGACTTTAATCCAAATTTGGTGGCATTTTCTCTCATGTTGACCTAGAAAAGCCTAATGGATACACCTTCTATCTTTATTCTCTATTATTCTTTTACACTTAGCAAGAGTCGACTTATTTTATTTTCAAAGGTGGCTTAACTTAGTTCCTTTCTTGTTCTTTATACAAGTGTGTTTACACAAGGGTTCTTTATACCGTGGGCCTTAAAAGTTATTCATGAACACCATCTCACCATGAAATTGGTGACATTCTCAGCCAAAACTGATTGTCCTGGTTTTAATTTTATCTTTCTTTCTGGAGATCTTTTCCTCTGTATTTCCTAACAGAATCCCCTCTCCTTCCTCCCTCCCTCCCTCCCTCCCTCCCTTCCTTTCTTCCTTCCTTCCTTTCCCTCCCTCCTTTCCGGCCTTCTTCTCTTTTTTTTCTTTCTCTCTCTTTTCTTTTCCTTTTTCTTCTCTCCTTTCCTTTCTTCTTTCTCTCGCATAGGTATTTATGAAACTAACACAACTAGCCAGGCACTGAACTAGATATTAAATGTATGATGCTAAAAATAACACAGCAAGAAAACATGCAAACGCCCCTCAACTGCCTGCCGCCCCCATAAATAAAACTCATGGTCCCCAAGAGTTCTCAACTTCTCAAAATTACATCCATAACATACTAGCCCACTTCCAACAATTACTTCGTGTTTTAAAAAAATTATCACTCAGTTTAACTTTAACAAATGACTTGTCTGCCCCTTCTGAGGTTTTCCCTCTTTATTTCATTAATGTGGATTATACCTTAATAGATTCTGATGTTGAATTTTCTTTGCATCTTGGACTGAACCCCAAATGATTATGATGTAATTTTAAAAATATACTATTGGGCTTGATTTCTTAATATTTTAGGACTCTTCCATCTATGTTAATAATTAAAACTGGTCTATAATTGTCTATCTCTATACTTCTCTAGTTTTATTAAATTGGTTATTAACTTAGCAAAAAAAAAGTTATCACTCAAGTTTACTTCCAGACACATTTAGTTTTTGCACATTGAGTTCAACGGCGGGACGTCAAATTTATCTGGCTTTGGCCTCATTCACTGTTTGGAATTTTCTCTCTATTGCTAACCGTGCCCTTGTTGCTACATGTGTTGGCACGCCGACTCAGACAGGGCACCACACTTACAGTTGCCAGCCCTGCCACGCAAGGAATGTTGAGTAGGGTCCCTTACCACACTCTTTACACAGCTTCTCCCTAATCTTCAGTAATTATATGGAAGACTCAACTTATAATCAATGGTTCAGAACCACAAGGAACAATTCTGGGAAGTGCTGTCAAGAAGCTGTCTTCAATTACCCAAATGCCCCTTCGTACAGGATGTTCTGTCTCTCAGTGCCTGGCCTTCCAGCAGCATCTGCAATGTTTAAGGAAACCAAGCAGTCCCCAGGCTAAATTTTCATAGGGCTCTGCAGCCAACCTTCACTGTCCACTGTTTATGCCCTTTGTCAGCACACTGAAGTCCATATAGACCGCCCTGTGATTGAAAAGGGATGTACGTTCCTTACAGAAATGTACTTGGGCCACTGGATAATTTGGCACATAAACATTCAAATGGAAAATATTATGTAGGTAATGGTATATAAACTTTTCCTGTTATCTTAGAAATATGGCAGCACATAAGAAAATAATGTGCTTACAGCACCAGCTTCTTTAACCTTTAAAGTCCTGGAGCACTGAGTGATGACTAGTCACTAACAATTAAATGCAACACACTAGGTGACAGTTGCTAATTCATATTTCTTCATGTTTGGGGGCCTGACTGAGGCATCTATTTTCCGCTGGGAAAATATATCATGTGATAATAAGGAGGTGCATTTTGCACATGTTCAAATGGCTTCACCATTTCACCTCCTGATACCTTCAATCAAGTCCACACAGAACAGCTGTCGAGGTTTACTGGTGCCTCAGCTTTCTAAGCAATATTTAAATTTTCTGTTTATTTGAGCGCAACCATACACATTTGCTTCTCTGACAAGAATTTCTAGAATAAATGATACAGAGAAACTAATGATCTGTGTTGAACTGAAACCAGCAATTCCAGGCAGGGAGGTGCCCTAGCGCGTCCTCCAGTGTTTTCCGGTTACCTGGGTCCTCACACACGCCCGCAGGTATGCAGGGTACAATTCATACATCATGCTAAGTACTGTACCGAGCAGGGCACTCTTCAAATTAAGCACAAATGAGCTATAAATGGAACCCTGAGAAGATGCTCTCCTGTTAAGGTAGACTGAAAATATTGCCGCTAAGTGATATACGCAAGGCTTTTGAAAGCAATCACGACCTGATATTGTGGTATTTCTTTTAAGTCTCTCCAATTTTTCTTAAAACAAACCAAAGAACATATATATATATAGTCAAGGCCAGACTTCAGGTATATAAATTAGAACACTCACCAGGAGAGCCACTGAGCCTCCAAAGGTAAGATGTGCTTATTTGATAAGGATGTTCCAGCGTATGGAGAGGGTAACAGCCTCATTTTCTCCGAGGCTCAAGAGGATGGGCGAGCGGGTGACCGATCAGAGGGAGGGTCAGGCAGGCGGCAGAGCAGGGGCTCGAGGTGGCCTCACCAGTGCCCGCGGCGAGACTGAACTTCAGACAGACGTCGCCTGACTCTAGGCCTCTACCCTCACTCCGCCCCTGCTTTTTTTTTTTTTTTTAATAAATTTATTTATTTTTTATTTTTATTTCTGGCTTCGTTGGGTCTTTGCTGCTGTGTGTGGGCTTTCTCTGGTTGCGGCAAGCTGGGGCTGCTCTTCATTGCGGTGCACGGGCTTCTCACTGAGGAGCACGGGCTCTAGGCGCACAGGCTTCAGTAGTTGTGGCTCGTGGGCTCAGTAGTGTGGCTTGTGGGCTCTAGAGCGCAAACTCAGTAGTTGTGGCACACGGGCTTAGTTGCTCCACAGCATGTGGGATCTCCCCAGACCAGGGCTCGAACCTGCGTCCCCTGCATTGGCAGGTGGATTCTTAACCACTGTGCCACCGGGGAAGCCCCCTCCCCTGCTTTGTTGAACAGCATTTACTTTTAAAACTCATTGCAAATTTTCTCCCTGCCCCTTTGAGATGTATCGGGTCTGCCAAAAAGTTCGTTTGGGTTTTTCCGTAAGATGTTCTGGACAAACCCAAACGAACTTTTTGGCCAACCCTGTGTGTCACTCTTTTTAAAGAGACTCTTGCTAATTTTACCATGCAGGGGGGTCTTTCTCAAGGACCCTGGAGCTGCCCCTTTGAAATGCAGCCATCAGAGATGACAGCTCCTCTATGTCCCAGTCTCTAGGGAAGGGGAGTCCTTAACCTCGATGGACGCCAATGAGCAAACACAGAAAGTCTAATAGCCAAGGAAAACATCTGCAAACTCAGGAACTACTCAATGTGCTCGGCCCACCCCCTCCTGGTCCCCCAGAGCTTTTCCTTTGTTTCAGGGGAGCTGAGTTCAGCTCTCTCCTCTATTGCAGTCATCATGAACAAAGTCTTCTCACCTGTTTAACCTGTCCAGTGCATTTTTATTTATTTAATATTTATTTATTTATTTTTGGCTGTGTTGGGTCTTCGTTGCTGCACGTGGGCTTTCTCTAGTTGCGATGAGTGGAGGCTACTCTTTGTTGTGGTGCGCGGGCTTCTCACTGCGGTGGCTTCTCTTGTTGTGGAGCATGGGCTCTAGGCGTGCAGGCTTCAGTAGTTGTGGTGCGCGGGCTCAGTAGTTGTGGCTTGCGGGCTCTAGAGCGCAGGCTCAGTAGTTGTGGTGCACGGGCTTAGTTGCTCTGCGGCATGTGGGATCTTCCTGGACCAGGGCTCGAACCTGTGTCCCCTGCATTGGCAGGTGGATTCTTAACCACTGTGCCACCAGGGAAGTCCCACTTTTTTTTTTTTTTTTTTGATACAAGCCGGGTGGTCAGGCATTTAGAAGGCTATGGAAATGTGAGGTCTAAGAATGTGGCTGGTTGGGGGCAGGTCAGAGAGGTCCTACCACCCAACACAAGGATTTTGTGATGCTTTCCTAAGTATTCTACATCTTATCCTCTAAGCCAAGGGCAGGGTTGCCAGGTAAATCTAAAGAGAGAAGTAACAGACTCAGATTACTTTGTTAGAAACAACCCTCTGTCCACGGACACTGGCGTGGAGTGAGGCTGGGACTAGGGCTGAATCCATAGGCCACTGGAGTGGTCAGAAGACGGAAGGAGCGAAGCCAGTGGAAGGTGAAGCTCAGGACAGGCGACTTCCTGAAATCCACACAATTAGGACAGAACTTCATGAAGGAGATGAAGTTCCATCCTTTCCTTGTCAGGCATGCTAAGCTTTCACTTAGTTTAACTTTCCAGCTTTCCTGAGATCGTTATATTGAGATAATGTTATAATCGAAATATAACACTGTGTAAGCTTAAGGTGTCCAAGGTGACGATTTGATACACGTATATATTTGGAGGTTATTACCACAGTAAGGTTAGTGAGACCATCCATCACCTCACATAAATACCATTTGCTGTGGTGGTTGTAGTTTGAAAGTTATCTCTTAAAATAACTGTACTGCACTTCACTATGAACCAGCCAAGGGCACCCCTTCCATGAAGCCAGACGCAGTAAATATATCTACAGAGCTGAGTTCTGTCTAGAATAGTGGAATCAAAGTGTCACTTCAAAGCCAAAATATAAGTACCATTCCAATGCACTGAGAGAGACAGACAGACTGAAAGATTTTAAAAGAACCTATAGATATCATGACATTATTTGCAGATAACAGGGCTGCTTCCTTTGAAAATCACTAACTATAAAAAGATGTCCTTAAAGTGTGAGAGGTACAAAATAAATGTACAAAATAAACAGATTTCAGAAACATCAAGAATAATCATTAAAACTGTAAAAATTCCCCTTCATATAACAAAAATTACAAATTACCAAGTGAAAAACTTGTAAAAACATTTACTTATTGCTGTTGAGAAAACCATATCTGAAACATGTATCAAATCATCCTGGGGTGAATGGAAGGTCTGAGTAAATGAAGATGCAGACGTTTTCCCAGATGACAATTTTCCCAAACAAATCTATGAATTCCAAGTAATTCCCATCAAAATCTCAAAGCATGTTTTTAATAACTAAATTTTTTTTTCTAATTTTGAAAGCAGGAATTTTGTAAAAGACAAGAGAGACTTTGTGTAAAAGAAAAGAGAGACCTTGTATTAAAAACAACAAAACTGAAAACAGCTTAGTGCTGGTATTTTAACAGACAATTTAGTATCGTCAGGGAGGCAGGTACAGGGTGGAGGGACTCAAACGGACAACAGAGTATGCGTGTGGAAGTGGATTTTGAATAAAAAATGATTCTAAAGCCTGGAAAAAATTTTTGGAGAAAAAAAAATATACCCATTATAGCATACACCAAAATGATTTCCAGAAAAAATCCAGTATTTTAAAGTACTAGAAACTTATATACATTAATATTTATGCAGTACCCTGCTGATAAAGACCTCATTAGCGAAACTTCAAAACTAGAAGCTGGGAGGAAAAAGATGAATCGTTCCGGCTGCCTAAAATTATACATAAGCTCTGTCGATCTCAGATACCATAAATACAGTGCCTAGATGGAGGTGATGCGCAGACAAGGAGACCCAGGAGGCCTTTGTGCTGGAGATTCTTCCTCTGCTTCCAAATCCACCCTCCTCCCTTCTGCCCCTGCTTCTGCAACTCCACACCCTCTCCTGTCGCCTCCCTCCTCTCGTTTCCAGGCGGTTCCCCAAGGAGAGGCTGGGACACGACAAGGCAGGCTGCTGAGGACAGGGGTCAGGCTGGCGGGCATCCCGATGGGGTCTAGACAAATCAATACATACATAAAGAAGATAAAACTTGCATTCATAAAATGGCAAGTGATAAAAACGGTGTGATTGACCAATTCATAAAAGGAATGACAAATCGGTTAGTAAGTCTATGAAAGATATTCAACTTAATTTATAAAGAAATACACATTAAAACAATGAGGTATAATTTTATGCCTGCTAGATTATATAATTTCTTTGAAAGATAATTTCTGAGCACTCACACAGCTATCAGGAAACAGGACTTTATTTTCACTGCTTTGGGGTGAATAAAGCAGTATAACATTTCTTGAAGAACTTGGCATTATCCATCAAGTGTCTGTGCATTTTCACCTGGAAATTCTATTTCTAGGAATATATACAAGTCAAAACAATGTGACAATACGCAAAGAGAGATTTGGACAAAGATGTTCTTTCCAGCATTACATATACTTAATCCCTGTAGAAAACCACCCAAATAGTCAACAAACTTGGATTGGTAAAAAAAAATTATACATCCAGTTATAAAAATGGGACACACATTCTTAAACACACACACACACACATGCACGCACACACACACACACTCCATTTGTGTTTCTAATTTTTCTCTACTATAAAAAAAGTTTTGGAAAAAAATAGGTGAAATAACAGTGGATTTGGATGGCAGAAAATTAAGAATATCCTTTTCGTTTGCTATAAAATTACCTTTAATACAGAATGGAAAATTCAACACAAATAACCTCTGTCAGGCCTCAGACCAGGACCGGTGGGAGGGGCCGTGGGAGATGGGTACAGGCAGGACTTGCTGGGCAAAGGGGAGGGCGTGCCGGGGGCAGAGCAGGCAGCGGGCTCGATAAACCTCAACAGTAGTTCTCAGCACTAACATCCAGAGTCCACATTCTGAACCAGTCAAATAGATACCACACCATCTGAAATCTCTTGATTTGGACTTAAAAATCAGCCTCCTTTGCATGTGTGGAGGCAGGAGGTATAAGGGAAATCTCTCTACTTTTTCTCTGTTTTGTTGTAAACCTAAAACTGCTCTCAAAACAGTCTTTTAATTTTTTTATTTTTATTTTTTGGTTTTTAATCAGCCTCCTTTCCTTAGTTAATGAGGAGCAAAAGTGTTCGAGTTCAGTTTTATGTCTCTGATGTCTCAAGTTCACCATCTGACAGATCCTTAAATAAAAAGCAAAAGGAATGAAGCAAAAAAAAATCTGTAATTATAAACCCATGAGAAAAAAGTGCGCGTGCACATTTCATCTCTCTTCCCTTAAATAAATAAATGTCTCATCCCAGGCGGTCTGTGCCCTTTGCCCAGTTCTGTTCATCTCTCAGCTACACCTGACTGGAACCACCTTGGGACTGAGATATTATTCGGCAGCTTTTCCAAGTCATCTTCAATTTCAAAGTAAAGTATGAAGTCACACGGACTAAGAGGATGGAAGCAGAGGAGGGAGAGCCTTAAACGGCTGCCTCTGCCAGAACCCGAAACCCGGCAGGAGATGAGGATGAAACACACACCTTTTCCTGGGTCCTATCTCAGCCAGGCAGCACTTAATGGACCTCAGACCAACTGATGACTTTTTTATTTGGTATTTTCTTTTTTAATGGAAAGGAGTCCTTAATGCAATTCTGAGGGAATGCAATTACTAGGCTAGAAAGAAATCTTTTTTTCACTAATTCACTTCTTATCTCAAATGTCCCTGCAGGGGAGGGGCTGGATCCGTGCTTTGCCACATTCAGGATTTTGAAACCCAGCTCACTCGGCTCCGAGGTTCATAGCCTGTCTAATGAAGCGGTGCTGTTCTTTGACACAAGTTAGCCTACATACCTCACCATGTGGCACTAGTTGTAGGAAAAATACAGAAATTATGCAAGCCAAAAAAGAAGGAGAAAAAAGGAAAAAAAATAGGAAGAAAATGTTTAAAAATCTGGGAATAAAATAGGAGAAGAACGGAGTTACTCTTTTCTAGAATGCAGGATAGAATGATTTGTTTGGTTTATCTAGACTTGGCAAGACCAGTATGTTTTGTGATTTTACGTACGTGGGCTATTGCAAGACAGTATTCCTACAACTACTCAAGGTGATTTCTATATTTTTGTTTTATTTTCTCATCTCTTCCTTCCACATTTCCTGAGTCTACAAGTGAAGCAGGGCTTGGCAGTTGGTTTCCACGGACTGGACGTATCACGGACAATCGTGTTTGCAAAGTGCGGGGATGCACGAAGGTCCACGTCCAGCGTGAGCTCACTGACACTAGGGAACTCCGTCAGTCTGCACACAGCGTGGAGAAGACCTAGCGGAATCTCAGGACCGAAGGGCAGTTGCACAAGGGAACTCATGCAGACCCCCAGGCTGAAATATAAGATGCTCTTTTAGCACCAGTGTCCAGATGGCTCGAGGGAATGCTCTCTCATCTCCTTCCCCCTGCCCTGCTGCAGCCAGGACTTCAAGTCACCCTCTCGCCCTTGCCCTCCCACCAGACATCTAACTAGGAACCGCCAAGATGCATGAATGAGTGTGTTACATGTGTGCAAGAGTGGTGAGGTGCATCCCCAGAGGTAACTTAGCCGGAGGGATTCACTTTTCCGTATTTGCCATCTCCCCAAAAGAAAACACACAACAAAAGTAAAACAATAGGGCTTCCCTGGTGGCGCAGTGGTTGAGAGTCTGCCTGCCAATGCAGGGGACACGGGTTCGAGCCCTGGTCTGGGAAGATCCCACATGCCGCGGAGCAACTAAGCCCGTGAGCCACAACTGCTGAGCCTGCGCGTCTGGAGCCTGTGCTCCGCAACAAGAGAGGCCGCGGTAGTGAGAGGCCCGTGCACCGCGATGAAGAGTGGCCCCCGCTTGCCACAACTGGAGAAAACCCTCGCACAGAAACGAAGACCCAACACAGCCATAAATAAATAAATAAATAAAATTAAAAAAAAAAAAGTAAAACAATAAAAACAAGACAGTATTTAAGAAGATAGAGCTACATGGTGAACTTCCAAGCAGTTGGAGAGATTATAATCTTCAAATTAGTAAATAGCCCATTTTATAGTAGAAAATCATTACACACAGGATTTTTAAATGAGACTGAGAAATGCGTCTTTCTATAATATATGACTTATATAATCTTCAAATCACAATTAGTTTAAAAGAATTCACAATAGTTTTTCTCTTTTTTTGTATTAATTTTTTCTTTTTTTAATTTTTAAATTGAAGTATAGTTGATTTACATTGATTCAGGTGTATAGGAATCACCTTTCTCAGATTCTTTTCCATTATAGTTTATTACAAGGTATTGAATACAGTTCCCTGTGCTACACAATAGGTCCTTGTTGTCTATCTCCTTTTATATATAGTAATGTGTATCTGTTAATCCCAAATTCCCAATTTATCCCTGCCCCACCTTTCCCTGTTGGTAACCATAAATTTGTCTGTGAGTCTATTTCTGTTTTGTAAATAAGTTCACTTGCATCATTTTTTTTTAGATTCCACATATAAGTGATATTATATGATACTCAATAGTTTTTCTCATACTTAAGTCGTAATGTCTATATTTATGTTTCTAAGCATAGACTTCCCTGCTTCTGATAACTCTGAAAGGCCTTATTCTACTGTGAAAGGATTTTCTCCTTATTTTTGATATTCTCTTGCAAAGATAAAACTTAATGTTTGAATAAACTTCTATTGTTATATTTGTCCTTGCTTCCAGATATATGAAAATCTGTGATTTCATACGGAGGCTGCAACTTTCACTATACTTAGTTCTTGAAACATATAATACGTCCCTCAAGGTACAAAAATAATATAAGATCCATGTGTTTGCAAATTGCGTGACATCAACTAGCGGAGAGAGGAAGTATCAAGTGATCTTAATGTGGGCTTATGCAATAAATTCCGTTTTCAGAATCCTTATGTTTTTAGAGCCAGCACTAAAGCCACCAGATGTCATTTTGCTTTCTCCTATGCTGGTTCCAATTCAATAAAGAATGATTGTGATCTCATATGCACGTAAAAGTCATATATTATAGAAAGGTGTGTTTTCTCAGTCTCATTTAAAGATCATGTGTGTAATGACTTTCTACTATAACATAGATTATTCACTAATGTTAGCTAATTATTCATGTACATTAAGGTGACCCTGGCCACTTTTAAGGTAATGATAAATTTCAAACTTTTGAATCCAAAATTATAACTTATGGCTTACTCAAAACTAATTCCCTAGAAAAGAATTAATGGAATTTATCCCCTTACGATACAATGGAGAATTCATGGAAAAGACCTTTGAAATATAAACTAGGTTGGATTTACTATTGACCACTAATAATTTAATCAACACGTTATTAAATATTCAATATATATTAGCTCTTGTCTCTCTTCTATGAAGGGATGTTGCATGACAGAAGGAAAGTAGGTTTACGGGCCAGGCAGCCCTGGGGTGAAATTTGATTCTGAATCTCACTAGACCAGAACTTTATCTGGAACAAGTTAGACTCACTCAATCTCAGTGGTTTTATTTATAAAATATTTTTCAATTGGTTCCTTTTATAGACCCTAATTACTGAAAATTTCTATGTCTCCTGACTGCCATCCAATTTAATTCAAAATAAAAACAAAAAAAAAATTAGTGTTGGGATTAAAATATACTCACTAGTATATATAAAATAGTTAATCAACAAGGACCTACTGTATAGCACAGGGAACTCTACTCAACATTCTGCAATAACCTATGTGGGAAAAGAATCTGAAAAATAATGGATATATGTATATGTATAACTGAACCACTTTGCTGTACACCTGAAACTAACACAATCAACTATACCCCAATATAAAATAAAAATTAAATTTAAAAAATTAGTGGAATGAAGTTAAGCTCGTTTCTGACTTTTCTGCTGATGCGTTATTCTAGGAACCTTTTGAAATACTGACATAATTTTTTATCATAGAATATTATCAGGTGTTTTGAGTCCTCTGTTTCGCCAGTCAGTGTTCTGTCTTGGAGCAAAGTCTCCTCATAGGATACCCCAGCTGCCATCATCGTATCTGTGCTGTAGGCTAGTTGTAAGGATAATAGGAGAGCACTGTGTAAACTGCTTGGGCAAGTAGCTGGCCACACTAACCTCCACAAAGCACAGCCACTCACACAACTCAAGTCTTTACTGAACACTTCCTATGTCCAAGGCAATGCATCTTGAGCCAGAAATTCAACTGTGATAACATGCTGGAAAGCTACATCTCATAAACACCAATAAAATAGGAATAGGAGATGTGTTTTATTTCATGGTTACTTAGTTATTTGTTCTACAGTAAACCTTATTCCTAGAATGATGAAAAAATATTTCCTTTACAATTCAGAATTAAAAACACCTGTATTGTGAGTAGAAGTAAATAATAAGTTAATTTCCATTGAACTTAGACCATATTTAACTGGATGAGTTAAAATACATCTTCTATGGTTCTTGGAATGTGAATCTCTAATCACTGACGCTAGAAAACTAACATAACAGAAGCAGTTAATAACTGAAGAAGGTAAGAAGGTCAAAGGGTGGGATAGTCCGAGATTAAAAATAGATAACAAAATCAACAATTCTGATTAAAGTATTTTAAGAAGGCATATCACTCATCTTTTGTGCAATTACTGGATAAACTGCCAATCACAGATTGTTTTCAGTGTAAATGTGACTTTTTAATTTAATGTAAGAAGGAATTCCTGACTTACTTTATATTACCAGCAGAAAAAAAAGCGGGATGGGAGGGAGATAGAGAAAGAGGGAGGCAAGAACGGGAGGGAGGAAGTTAGAAAGTTAGGCTTTTGAAGAAAGGAACGAAGGAGGAAAGGAGGAAAGGTGTGGGGGAGGGACAGACGGACAATATTACAAAGAAGTTTTGTTGATCAAAATACAGAGTCAATAATGTGTGCATATATTATATTGATGTCAGTGCTTTGTGAAATACATGGGAACTTTCAAAAAAATAGTTTTAGCATTTTTTTGATGTTTTCATGCCATAGTTTGTTCCTAGGAAATTTAACATAGTAACATATCTGATACCTTTGACAAATACAGAAACCATCTCATGATCAAATACACTGTGTAAACAATCTTTCTCCAGATGTGCCTCTCTAAAAAATAAACCACTTAAAATACCACAATTAACAATTAAAAGAGATAGATTTCTGCTTCCTGATAAACACACACAAAGTAATTTTGCATCCGGGAAAATGTAGGATTGAGGAGGAAACAAGCTTTGTAACAAAGGTGCTCACATTTGAAGACTGTTTAAAGTAACCAACTATCAAACTGATAATTTATTAAATTGGAATATAAATTTAGGTATAGACATGATTTTGCTCTGATGCTTATTTTTTCCTGAATATTACTTTACTCATTTGAATAGTGAGATAATTTCTGAGACCCTTCTAGTCCTAAAATTGTGGTTCAAGAATATACGCGTTTTGCATCCCTTCCTTCTCTGTCTCATTTATATATTTAGCATATCCTCTAAATTATACGTAATCTGCTTTACTTTTTTTTTTTAGACGTCTGCCAGCATAATTCTGGCATTCTTGATGGTCACCCCTGGATCATATATATCATTTAACCTTTCTCACTCTGACTTGCCCTAGATTTGAAATAGAAATGAAGGTACTTAGTCCAGACCCAGGAAGTACGGTGTGCATTACATTGCTAATGCTTGTGAAGGATCTTTAAAAAGACACATTATTTTAAAACAAAGTAATTTGCATGTAAATAATAGAACTGACTGAATAAAGAATCACACTTTACTGTGTTCAAATTTCAAATCTTGTCATCTTCCACTGATGAATATAGGATGATTCAAGGAGAGTGCCTTCAAAATGAAATATAGTCCCGGGACAGGGAGAACCCGAGAATCCAAGCTCTCTTGATGAAACATAGATGTTGTAACATAAATTATGATGAATGTAACCATTTGGGTGACTACGACAAGATGGCCAGTGGGCCACAGATAGGCAAAAGTGAATCTCCGATAGACTCTCTTTTAATCACTAAGCACCTTTCTTTTTCACGCTAACTGAATGTTAAACAAAAGAATGATCTGAGCTTTCCTGATAAAACCAGCCAATAGAAACCAGCTTGGACTTTTAGCGACATTTATGGACAGATAATTTCTAATTTTAAAATGTACACACAGAAACTTCAGGTAACCTAAGTTGAGAAGTTTCTAGAAAATGATGATTCAGTTTCTTATGATGGAGCCAGTCACACACTGAACAGCTACCAACGATCCTGGTGAATCTCAAACATACCATTTGATTGAGGGTCCATATAGAATCCCATGATGTTCACCAGCCCGAACAAAGTCACATGAATGTGTTAAGGGTGGGCAGATCATAGGAAGGTGGCACAGGTCACCCTAGATGTGGAGCCCGATTCTATCATTTTTTCAGCTTGGTTTTCTCGGACGGGTCAGCAAAGGTCTATGGCATAGAAGGTCCACCTCACACCACACCCTCAGACAGGCCATAAATTCTGATTAAATTGAATGTATTTCTTTCCTCTGGAGCTCTTTTCCCAACACCAGGCTACTGTCATATTAAGAAACAGGGAAAGTTTGAAGGTAAAAATCATTTTAAAATACAAATGAATTAAGTTTCTATATTCAGCTAGAAATGGTCATTAAAATCATTCTCAAGTCATACAAAAAAAAAAAAAATACCTTTTCACATGGGTCACCCTTCCTTCATGGTTACTGTAGAATGCATTTGGATAAACCCATTCAATGAGCAATGAATGTCATTTGAAAACCACCCATTTAATCACTAAACTGTAGCCATATGTGATTACCTTAAATTCTTGACCCAGGAATTTGAGGGAAACCAGGGAAAGAAGAAAACACAATAAAAAATAATAAGATAGCTGCCTAAAAGACCATCTATCATACCCTCCATATGTTTTGAATGAGCAAGGACAAAGTCATGGCATGGGCTCCTGTGCTGTTATCTATTTATTCAGGTCTATGGAATGTTTTGTGTTTTAAAAGGCACCATATTACAAAAAACAACTTCAAATGTCATCTCGCCTACCTCATCATCTCAAAATAGACATATCCTGAACCATGAAAATAATGATATATCTTAGATTCCCTTCATCCCAGAAGCAATAACACTTTCATAACAAATTAATGGACAATGCAAACAAGTCCTCAGGAAATTTCAGTCTGTGATCCCGGTAGACGGCATTATTGTCCCCAGTTTTTCATTCCTCCCTGTATCCTTGCCCTTCACCATGTGCCTTCACAGCTCCTTCCACAAAAGGTGGTATTTCCAGTGTTTCCCAGCCACGCTGATCTCGGGCGTGGCCAGGTGACGAGCCTTACTAGTTTATAAGGGCATACGGTACTGGTGCCAGTTCCAAACCCAGGTGCTGAGCTTCTCCCATCACTGTGATAAAAATGTGCTCTGGGTAGCCTACAATTTATGGTCTCATAAAAATAAAAGACCCAGGGCATATACTTGAGCTGAAAGCTGGCCCTAGGGCCATGCTGAGCCAAGCCCAGCTGGAATCAACCACCACAGACAATCACAGCTGCATACCTAGTAAATAAATGCTTGATGTTTTGTGGCATCGGGTTTTGGAATCGATTGTCACTCAGCATGTTTATGGCAGTAGTAGACCGTGACATTAATAATCCTAGGATAAGTATTAACTTATATACATATATTTGCACATAGTATATATATGTATATGTATGTTTACTAATTTGTTAAATGAAATAAAAATATGTATAGCCTTGTAAATCAATAAATCAAAAATAATTTAAAATATTAGCACTATGTCTTTCATATGATAATGGATCAATAAAGGCCAGCTATTATATCCATAATAATCATTATATTATTATTTAAGAACATACTACTCCTCTTAATATTATTTATATTAATATTATATTTAATTAATTATAATTACATTTAATATAATTATATTAATAATATTATATTATAGATAATTATATTATCAATAATATTATCAATAATTATATTATTAATAATATTAAGAGGAGTAGTATATTCCTAAAGAGCTCCATAAGGGGAAATGTGTAAGTTCTCTTTCTTTTTTTTTTTTTAAATATTTATTTATTTATTTATGGCTGTACTGGGTCTTCGTTTCTGTGCGAGGGCTTTCTCTAGTTGTGGCAAGTGGGGACCACTCTTCATCACAGTGCGCGGGCCTCTCACTATCGCGGCCTCTCTTGTTGCGGAGCACAGGCTCCAGTCGCGCAGGCTCAGTAATTGTGGCTCACGGGCCCAGCCGCTCCGCGGCATGTGGGCTCTTCCCATACCAGGGCTCGAACCCGTGTCCCCTGCATTGGCAGGCAGATTCTCAACCACTGCGCCACCAGGGAAGCCCCGTAAGTTCTCTTTCTAATGCCTTTTCTAATTTAATAAATCCATCCGTTGGAATTCACTAGGACATATTTTCCGAAGAGTGGAATGTGAATCCATTCTGTATCTCATTACTATCACCCACAGACAGTACATCTGGTTGAATCTTGTAAATAATACTAATGTGAGCTAAAGATCGTTATTAGCACGCCCGCCTTCATTTAAGTTTCCTGGGTGACGGACAGCTGAGGAATCCACCTCCACAATCCAGACAGCAGGGCACTGGAGAAGGTGGGAAACAAATTATTTCCACTGCCAACACCAGTCTCTCAGCAGCGGCTTTGGATGGCTGTGTTAAGAATGATGATGAAACAGCATTTGCCATGGGAGTTGGTTGTGGAAATGTGCTGCTTATTGGCACTGCAGAAGGGACAGTGTGCAAATTCCTTTACTGATGTGTGCCTCCAACTTTCTCCCCATCCTGAGACAAACATTCACGGAGCATCTCCTGGATTACAGCCCTTTTGCCTGTAGGTTCTGAGGAACCAAAGAAAAAATGCAAATACATGATCTGAAAAATTAGGCTGATGTAATTTGCCTGAAGCTTGTACTTGCATTCTAAATAGTAATACAACTTAAGATGTTCCTGAATACTTATCATGATAGAGGATGCTCTCACCTTGAAATTAGCCAGAACCCAAGCAGCAATCAAACTCACGTTCATCGGCTAAGTGGTTACAACCATTTAGAGCACATTGTTTTTAATACAAACTCTCTCTTGGACGTGACCACTCAAAAAGATCACCTGATGGGAGAAAGCATTAAGACATAAATAGATTTTAGAATCTCAGGATCATCTCTCCTAGTCTCCAGGCCAAGAGTCATATATTCAAGTGACAGTGCTTTCAGGATCTAAAAGGTCTCTCTCCATATCTCTCAAATAAATTTGAGTCAAATATTCTCGAACTGTGTTTTCAAATGACTGAGTTGAAATCATTTGGGTCGGGAAGAGAAATCATTATTCAAGGCTATGAGCGACCAGCAAAATCTTGTTTATGTAATTGGGGGACATCCTTCCCACTTAGTCATCTCTTAGAAAGTTTTACTTTGCAGTCTGGCAACGATGAATACATGCTTTAGAAGCCTCACCGCCACGGCTGCCAAATCAAACTGAGAATGAAACAGATGGGTCTAATTACTAATAAAAGTAGTTATAGCTATTAATTCTGGAACAACTGTTGGATCCATTCATGACAAGTATATGGATTGCTAGAATCTGAATTCATAGACATTATTCTTTTGAAGTAAAAATGCAGTTTTTAAAAATTAGAGGAAAAAAAAAACTCTTGAGGAAGGACAGTAAAAAGGTCAATCAAATGTTAATAATATTATATACCCATATCAGGAGTTTTCGGTTTAGAACCATGGGATAGAACAGTTGCTTCAAAAATCTCCTATCAAACACCCAACATTCTGAGCAATAGGGAGTCTAATTTAAATCTCCAAATACTACCTGCAACCTGAGTATATTGTATGTATAAAGAATTACTTATCCATAGCTTATTTTAGCACTTTCATATATCTCTAATTAAACGCTACATTTAATATTATCATATTTTCCTTGCTATCCTGCATCGTCACTTTAATTTATTAAACTTTAGAGCCAAATGATTATTATTTTTTCTGGATATTTCTTAAAGAATATTTCGCACAATATAGTTGCATCCAAATAAGTATTACAAGTAAATATTATATTTGTAAATATACAAATACATTATCCTTCAAAAACCCTACTCACATAAACAAATGAATATGTCCTTTTGTATGTAATTTGTTTTGTCCCAGGCATAGCTTTTAGACTTTTTAGACTTGTTAATTAATGTGAGGTTGGCAAAGGTAGAGCTGAAGTTTCTGCTTTTAGTCACCACATAGCTGTGTTTTCATTCCCTACTAACAACTCTACAAGTTGGTTAAGAAAATAAAAAACGAAAAACAAAGATACTCATATATTCTAGGAAAATAACAGCAGCAAATGACTGATCAAAACATTAAAAAAATTAACTTAAAAAATTCATCTTGTGCTTTTATGTTCAGCCCATTGGGGAAGAAGAAACTGACCAGTAATGGACACACTCTGACAACTTCCTAAAATTTACACCTGGGAGTTGAGGCCAAAATCTTAATGATTTTTTATATTATTATTTAGTTTTGCTTTGGTCTTTTTAGAAGGTAAGTAAACCACATGTATAATAAAGCATTCTTAAAAAGAAGAGTGGATGCTATTTTGGCAGTGATTTCCAAATCCAAAAGAGATACTTTAACCCCCTTCCCAATGTAAGGCCTTCCTATGTGCTGCTTAATTTGTAAATCATCCTCTCTGCTTTTTGCCTGTTCAGTGAGTCCTCACCCCCAGGATTCAACTTTAATGTCCTGTTTCTAATGGAATTCTTTGCATTCCCCCAACCTCCCTTAGGGTAGATGCACGTGCGATTCATCAATCAGCACTGCACGCTGCACCCATCCTTGGTAGTGCATTTTCATCGAAAAATTTATATGATGCCCTTACTTTTCCTTACACTGTTGGCTCCACGAGGCCAGGGTCCACGTAGGTCTTCTGGCCAGGATATGCACTGACCTATATGCTTTCAGTGGATGTTTACTTAATGGTTGATTGAATGATAACTTAATCATCTAAAATCATGTTTATTATCTTCAGAAGGCTTTCAATTTGACTGGATAATAAATATTCAATAAATACTACATGCTTATTAAGTCAAACCTAAAATATATTTGAGAATATATGTTTGCAGCATGAAAATACTTGCCTTTCTGTGCTGTGGGATCAAATTCTTAATGATAGAAATGTCTTCCTTTGAATATTAAGTATATAAATATTTAATCAATAAACAGCTGAATTAGGGATAGGACAGTAGTCTCCATTCCCCCAAGAGCAGGTTGTAAAACTGCAAAAATTGGGGGTAGTTTATTTCTCTTGTTGCAGTAATATCTTCCAACAAACTCCTTTGAGCCGACAATGCTGCAAAAACTTTCTCCTAGGGTAAGTGCTGACAGGTAAATGCAGAGCTGCTATCTTCCATAACAAAGTGTTTGGGTACAGAATTGAGTCAAGAAAGACTTGCACAGGGCTTCCCTGGTGGCGCAGTGGTTGAGAATCCCCCTGCCAATGCAGGGGACACGGGTTCGAGCCCTGGTCTGGGGGGATCCCGCATGCCGCGGAGCAACTGGGCCCGTGAGCCACAACTGCTGAGCCTGCGCGTCTGGAGCCTGTGCTCCGCAGCAGGAGAGGCCGCGGTGGTGAGAGGCCCGCGCACCGCGATGAAGAGTGGCCCCCGCTTGCCGCAACTAGAGAAAGCCCTCGCACAGAAACGAAGACCCAACACAGCCAAAAATAAATAAATAAATAAATAAAGAATGCAAATGACCCAAGGATCAGGTGTTTCAATTTAAAAAAAAAAAAAAAAAAGACTTGCACAAATGCTGCAAGTATTGATACTAGGAAACATGGGGATACTTTTTTTTTTTTTTTTTTAATTTATGGCTGTGTTGTGTCTTCGTTTCTGTGAGGGGGCTCTCTCTAGTTGCGGCGAGCGGGGGCCACTCTTCATCGCAGTGCGCGGGCCTCTCACCATCGCGGCCTCTCTTGTTGTGGAGCACAGGCTCCAGACGCGCAGGCTCAGTAGCTGTGGCTCACGGGCCTAGTTGCTCCGCGGCATGTGGGATCTTCCCAGACCAGGGCTCGAACCCGTGTCCCCTGCATTGGCAGGCAGACTCCCAACCACTGCGCCACCAGGGAAGCCCCATGGGGATACTTTTAAGATATAAATCATCAATCAATATACCCTCTTCAAAGATGCCTTTGACACATGATACAACATAGGAAAATGAAAATAAAGACTAAATTATAATAGCTACCATTTTGAGCATATATGTGCCAAGATATCTGATGAGAACCCCACTTATATTATTCCATGAAAGGTCCATTAAAATCTAAAGACACAGACACTGTCATTTTCCCTTCTGCCAGGAGATACCTGAGACCTAGGGTACGTGAGTTGACAGAGCTCACACCACTTACAAGTGGCAAAATCAGGCACAGAACCTGATTCCGAAGCGTGTAACATTGTGAAAGGCAAGCGCCGAGAGCATATATGTTTCATATTCAGACTCAACCAGAGGATTCTATTTTTTACACTAAAATTGAAATATAAATATAGTTACTTTAATCCAGTTACAAATCCAGAAAAGACAGTTGGCTAGGTAAGCTATGAAGACCATGTAGAATGGTTTGGGTGAAAAATCGAAGAAATGAAAACAACAACAATTCTCACACAAATTTTAAAAAATGAAACAGAATCCTAGCCATGTGCTGATTAGTAGTCCAGCGTCACGGGGGTTATAAAATAGTTTTAATATAAATCAATATGAAGCCACAGCAGTAAAAAGACAAAAAGCACCGTGCCCTGCCAAAGCAAAGATGCAGCTAATAACATGGAAGGACCAGGAGAGGAGAGCCCCAGCCGATCCCACTGGAGCTTTGGAATTGCAGACTCAGTCCACTCCTGATAGGAGCCACTTTGTTTTAAGGGTCGGGTCTCTAAAGCCAGACCAGAGTGCACGTCCTCGCTCCTCAACAGAGATAAATGCAGCCATATACATAGTTTTGAATTTTCTAGCAGCCACATTAAAAAATAATAATAAAAAGAAAGAGATAATATTGGTTTAATAACATTTACCCCAGTATATCCAAACTGTTATCATTCCCATATGTAATCAATATAAACATTATTAATGAGATATTTCACATCCTTTTTCTTATACTAAATTTTGAAATCTAGGTGTCTCTTAACCTTTCAGCACATCTCAGTTTGGACTAGCTACATTTCTAGTGCTCAAGAGCCACGTGGGGTGAGTGGCTACCATATTGATCGACCAGATTAAATCCAAGTTCCATGACTTACCAAGTGTGTAAACCTACACTAGGTACCTTACAAACTTTGCCACAGTTTCCTCTTCTGTACGTGGGGTAATAACAGTGTCTCCCTCATAACATTGTTGGGAACATCATGGGAATTAGTGGGTGTAAAGTGCTGAGAACCTTGGATAGGCCAGGGTCAGCATTATATAAAGATGTCAGACTCCTATTAGCTAATCTTGAAACGACTTCAGTAGTCTTTACGAACACAAAACTTTAGTTAACTGTATCATTTTACACAATTTTGAAAAATCGTAATATGAACTTCAAAGAATTGAGTCACATTAACCCACATGCATTCCCTGTGCTGAACTGAAATTGAATTTTCTGATTCATTATTTATAGGAAATGATTTTGCTTTTACAATTTGAATGGCACTCCTCATAGTCAAATGAAAATGTTTCCCAATGTAATAATCTTTTGAAAGTGAACACTTTGCTGTTTTTGTTTTCTTCCTTTGATAATTTAACCATTAATAATTAGATTATATTTTCATATTCACTACATAGGTAAACTAAATGAGACTTTTTTTTTTTTTGCTTTACTTCATGGAAAATATATATATATATATATATATATAAATTCTTTCCAATTAGGATTTGAGGAAAATACACAGATAATGTAATTTTGTATTTCACAGATAACTGAATAGCATCTTTATACTGTTCTAGAGAGCTAATGAAAATCAGTCAACTGGAAGTTTTCATAACTCATATGTAACAATGTATTTACTCTGAGGAAATTGAAGAGGACTGAGAAAATGCTTTGCATATCATCAATATAATAAATTGTATAAAAAAGGAAGATGACTGACTAGCGGCCGCATAGCACAGGGAGATCAGCTCGGTGCTTTGTGAGCACTTAGAGAGGTTGAATAGGGAGGGTGGGAGGGAGACGCAAGAGGGAGGAGATATGGGGATGTATGTATATGTACAGCTGATTCACTTTGTTATACAGCAGAAACAAACACACCATTGTAAAGAAATTATACTCCAATAAAGATGTTAAAAAATATAAAATAAAAATTAAAAAATTAAAAAATTTAAAAAAAAGGAAGATGAAATCTTTATAAATTAGTTCATGGAGATTAAATGATTTACAGGAAAATTTTAAGACCCTTTAGTCTGCACCACATAAAATTAAACTGCTACCTTTCCTGCAAAATGAGATTAAAGAGTGGGATAAAAGAGGTATGATATTCAAAGCAAGATATTTGTTCTAAGATTTTCATTTTCAGTACTATTCCACCCAGTGTAATGTGCACCAAAATTAAAGGATTAATCAGATTCTATCAGGAAAGTGATCCGTGCATTTCAGAGAAAGTGCTATATATATGAAAAGCATCATTATTACGAAGCATAAGAGATAAAGTGAGAAATACAAGACTCTGGTGACAGTGACAATCACTGTCTCATTAATTTCTTCCTTTCTCACGTCTGGAAAGTTGTGAAGCATGAGGCTGAATAAGAGAACTGTAGACAATTCAATTTCATTGAATTTCAAATTAATGTGTTCAAATAAGAAATGCAAAACCTAGTATCAATTGGGAATATTGCCTCTGATCACAGAAGTTCCTTCTGTCAAGATATCTTGAATACTGACCCACTGTTTTTTAACCACTTGAAATAGGATTTTTTTTTTAAATAGCATATTAAGTTGAATCATATAATATTATTATTCGACGATTTTTGTTCTAGAGGAACAAAAGCTCAGAAGATGCAATCTAATGCAACTTAGAGGCATGATGACCATATACTGATGCCATAGGAGCAAGGGATATTGGTGAGTATTGACTTAGGAAAAAGGAAGAAATGTGATTTTCACCCTTTAGTGTGAATTGAAATATCTTTTAGTACATAGTATCCAGTATTTACTTGAAAATGGGAGGGGCTGTGACAATCAGAGCTTGTTTTTCTTTTGTTTTGTTTTAATGTGGAAAGAATTTCTATGGGCTCACGAAGTCATTAAAATCAGAAAAGATCTGTACTCATTCATTTTTTTTGCTTCCTTTAAATCTTCTAGTCTCTTTCCAATACATGATTTGATTTTACGAATATGGTTTAAAATAAGAAGTTCTGCACAGCAATAGGAAAAGGTAATATGTTTGTCTGTAAGAAACAGTGAAATCACCACCATCCATCTTTGAATAAAAGGACTACTCCCTAACAACCTGTTCCTCTTGATAGAATTTTCTGAGAGGGGCTTTAGAATAAGTCATGCAAATATAAGCTGAGGGTTAAAAACATAAATAAATAACATGAAGAAAGAACCAAAAATCTTCTTGCTATTACAGAAGAGACCAAGAAATGACATCGTTTTATACGTCCTGTCTTTTATATGACTTTGGCATCACCAAAATTTCCTACACAGCTCAAGAGGAATTGTCACTGATGAGAAAGCAACCAATCAATTCCTTCGACGGTGCTTCCTGGGCGCTCCATCTGTGCGAAGGAGGTAAGCACAGCCGCCCCGTCTCTTTCTAATCTCTAAGTGAGACAGGACCACAGTCAGAGTCTGTGTTGCGCAGATGAAGGGCTGTACATGTCCGGGGAGGTTCTTCATCCTGTTCGGGATCATGGCTGCTTCCCACCAAAAATAGATGCTTGGAGTCCCTTTTGATCTAACCTACATCTACCTGGAGCCTTTCCATAGATCACTACAAAAAAAAAAAAAAAATCCCTCATCTACTCTGCACACTTTAGTCTGCTAAAGGACTAAGCTATAAAATGAATACCACAGAGGAAAAATGCCACTTAAAGAAATTGACTTTCTTTCTAAAGTAGCTGGGGAAGACTCAGACTGTGTGTTTTCGTGTATTTTTGTAGATGCTCTTAGAGAGGAAAACACATTTCTAATATCCCACTTTTTATAAGGCAGTATTACCATTGATATGTCATTAGTATGCTTTATTACACCTCTGAGAAGCAGGTGATATTGCTTATGTCAGAATATAACACACTGGGGCTTCCCTGGTCGTGCAGTGGTTAAGAATCTGCCTGCCAATGCAGGGGACATGGTTCGAGCCCTGGTCCTGGAAGATCCCACATGTTGTGGAGCAACTAAGCCCGAGCGCCACAACTACTGAGCCTGCGCTCTAGAGCCCATGAGCCACAACTACTGAGCCCATGTGCCACAACTACTGAAGCCTGCGTGCCTAGAGTCCGCACTCAGCAACAAGAGAAGCCACCGCAATGAGAAGCCCGTGCACTGCAACAAAGAGTAGCCCTCGCTCGCCGCAACTAGAGAAAGCCTGCGTGCAGCAACGAAGACCCAACACAGCCAAAAATAAATAAATTTATTTAAAAAAAAAAGAATGATCAAAAAAAAAGAATATAACACATTAAACCACGCATTGCTTGACAGAATTCTAAGAATGAACAACTCTTCAGAAAAAATAGCCTTGTCCTTATTTATCTGCCAAAACTCATATCAACATTGGATTCCAAAAGGAACAACACGATTTCACCCTGTTTTTAAGATCCCTCCAGCAGATGTTATATTTATGCATGATTTACATAGTTGAGAAACACTATTTCCAAAAATATGGTAAGCTTTCTCTAAATCACTGACATAAGCTTCATTGATTAATTCATAGACTGAAGAAATACGGCATGTTTTGGTCTTAGTAATATATGTATTCAAGAAGAAGATGTACTTAGAAAAAAAAATCAAACGTGAAATGCTAGGAGACATCTTCCTGTTAAAAAGTAAATACACAAATTACTCCCACCCAGAGCCTCTGCTACAGAAAAAAAAAAAAAAAATTGCTAAGATTGTGGAAAAAAAAATTTAGAAGAACATAAAACTGCCACCAACCCTATCTTAAGACAAAAGTTTAATTTATAGCCTATATAAGCCTCATCCTCTGTATTCTTCCTGCATATAGCAAGGGAGTTTCTAAAAATAAGTATCAGAAGCTTTCTGATTTGCTTCTTATTCTAATGATAATGACCAAACACCAGTGAATGTGTTAGCTCTTCCTAGAAACCCTAGAGAAACGTGTTCATCAAAGTTCAAATCTCTGGAGAGCATCTTTGCCGAGCCTCTAAAAGGGTCTCCAAAGCTATAACTTCATTTCACCCATTTCAGAAGAGGAGGACACACTGTTAAGAGATTCAAGAATCCTCAGTAATTCAAGATAAAAACAGCCCAGATAAACCCCTGACATGCAGCCTCTGAGAAAACGCATTTGGAGTAATCATACTGTTGCTTGAAAATGTCTGGGGTTGTCACTGGATTTCATCAGATACATCAGAACAATTCTAGACTATACAGCAGTCTTCTCAGGCTTTCTGCCACTTTTACGTGATCCAAGTACAGTGTATGCTGAAGAAGGTTTTCACAGGAAGGTTGATCCACTCTCTCTACATTTCTTAACTGTTTGTAATCATGTATTATTGACTCAATAATCAATAATGATTATATAATTGCATAAAATCATTTCTGAGCTTCATCGTTACACTTCAGTGGGAAAGCAATGTAAGTTTCAGAACCAATCACTTTTAGAAAATAATTTCAAGCAAAACTTTCTGGCATGAGCCTCACAACTTCAGCCTATTTCCTGGAATGCGTAATGAATTTCCTGGAAATTGCAGGAAAATTAGATTTAGTCTATCTTCAACATAGTTGGTTTTATAGAATGTTTATATATGCAAATAATGAAGCATGATTTTAACAAATCCTCATGAAGTGCCTACTATGTTCGGACACTATTCAGAGATTTGGGACATGAGTGAGCACAGCAGAGAACCCCAGCTCATGCAGCTGCTTCCTGCGACCTACACCTTCAGCGTTTTGCTCCAGCACAGGAACCACTGACAAGGAAACGTTCTAGAATACCAAAATCCCTCTTTATTAACTTAGCTTATTGAAATAAGATCCCCCCAAATTATAGTATGGGGAACTCTTACAGTTAGGTGGATAAAGTTAACTCATATTTAACTGATACAAATATAATTTAGTCCATACAACCATATGTTTTATTAAATAAGTTAATAATTTGATGATCATGTCTGTTCATTGCCTGAGATAATCATTTTTCAGTTTTAAAATGTATTACTTATATAGACAGAGTTTAAAAGTCCTTCTAAATCATGACTTGACCAGGCAGGAAATTACGCAGTATTCAACCGGGCAACCTGAATTTTGATGTGAGAGGTGTGACTCGATCAATGGCACCCATGTCAATATCACTGAGATCTGCAGGGTACCATAATGAACGTCTGCAGATCAACAGAATTGAACATGTTAGAGCAAAGCCTTGTTGTTTCATCATCTGAACTAAATTAACAATCCATTTTAATTGGCTGCAAATCAGTCAGTTTGCAGTTGTATCCCGTCCCTCTCAGCCTCCTGATACTGCTGTCCATCTGAGGTCCGAGCCAGCCTGTGGACACATGTCTTTGCAGGGCTGGTTTATAGCCATATATTAAGAAGGAAACATGGCGTGTTGGCATCAATACAATTTGTGAAGGTTCTGGGAACAGAAAAGGAATTAAGTGATATTGCAGAATGGTACGGCCAACTCTACTCATTCTGGCATTATAATACCGCTTGAGATGAAAGAGAAGGAGGCGTGGTTAATGTTATCTAAATAATTAAGTCACCAGCCTCAATGTGATTTACATCTGGTGGTCCTCTTTACGAAATTTAGGGAAATGTTCCACGTCTTCATTCTCACCAGGGTTATACGAGGTACAAGGAAGACACATCAATCAGGTTGAAATCTTTCCTTTAAGGAGTTTTTATGATGAGGACACATATTCTGGATATTAGCAATTTTTACTTAAAACAATTTCAAAGTAATCAATGCCAAAAAACATTGCCTCTCAAGAAGGGCTATGGTTGTTTGGAGAAAAAGAGACTGCTTTGTGTTGATCAGGAAAGACTTCCTCTAGAGCATCTAGGAAGTGTCTGAATCAGGCCTTGAAAGGTGATAATTTGCATATGGAAAAGTGAGAAGGACTCTCAAGGAAAAAAATGACAAAAACATGAAGCTAACAGAGAAAGACATATCATACAATATCGCTTATACGTAGACTCTAAAAAAAAAAAATGAATGATAGAAATGAACTTATATACCCACAGACACAGAAGAAACACTTATGGTTACCAAGGGGGGAAGGGGGTGGCAAGGGATAAATTAGGAGTTTGGGATTAACATATACACACTGCTGTGTATAAAGTAGATAACCAACAAGGACCCTGTGTATAGCACAGGGAACTCTACTTGATAGATTGTAATAACCTATAAGGGAAAAGAATCTGAAAAAGAATAGGTATGTGTGTATATATATATAAGTGTGTGTGTATATATATATATATACACATCTGAATATGTGTATGTGTATGTGTGTATATGTATATGTATATATATATATATATATATATATATGAAACACTTTGCTGCATGCCTGCAATTAACACAACATTGTAAATCAACTATAATTCAATTAAAAAAACAAACAAACATGTAGCTAGAGGGCAAAGGGTACTCAGCCACTCACCCCCAGGCTGCAGACCTGGAAACAGCTGGGGCAGGATTTAGAAGGAGTACGCTGAAGGCAGGATCACAGAGCTTCAAGTTTGCCTGAGGCTTTGCCTGGTTTTGCTCAAGTGAGTCAAACTCAGTCAAGGTTTCATTCATTCTCATCATCCAGCACAAACGTGCATCAGGAGCCTCCTGACCGTCCCGCACAGTGTGAGGCAAACAGGGGTGCACACGCGTCCCCTGCCTGTATGAGCCTAAGGTTCTTCCGGCGCAGGTTCATCAGGAGGCAAAGTGGAAACCCCTGCCAGGGATTAGTTATAGGGCACAGTCCAGGAGGGGCCATGGTGGCACTCAAGGAGGGCTGAAGGTGGGATGGACGAGCAGGAGGTGGGAGAATCGTGGAGTTAGAGTTGATGGCCTGAGCAACTGATGCCCCACGGGGAAGGTGCTGCATAGAAGGTCTCAGAAATAATGTCCAACTCCTGCAGCTCCCAGCAGAGTGACCTCCCCCATCTGTCCCCACAAATGTACCTTCCTTCATGTAAAAGACAATCGCCAGTTAACAGAAAAGGAAAACCACAGCACAACACAGGAAAGAGGGCTCAGAGGCTCTCAGACGGGAAATCCACATTAGGACTTATGAGCAGATATACAGGGTTATGTCTTGTTTATATACTTTATATATTGCATACCCATTCCACATATATATACATATATGTAAAATTTAAAATATTCATTACAATAGCATTCTCCTTATTTTTAATGAGGATTCATCTTTGTATGTATATATGCATGTATATATATATATATATATATGCATACATTTGTACATAAGCATATATATATTAATACACACATAAACACACATATTTATACATATTACATATGTATATATAAACATATAATATATAATCTATATTATAATATATATATATACATAAATACACCATATATATGTATTACATCATATACGAACATGATTTTAAACTAGGGTTGTGTTTAGTGATAAAATGGGATGATTCTTTTCCCACAGATATATGCCAGCGTTTTCATAGGTATTAAAGACTTTGCTATTTTCTTTAAACTCCCATTTTCCTATATAAAGAAAATTTATAACAAAAATGAAAAGATGAAGTCTGCTTGGAAACTCAAATTCACATCTACCGCCACCACGGAGCATGTGTTTTCACAGAGACAGGATCCCAATCCACCCTCTCCAGCGAGGTGACCCATCGAGCACACCCAAATTGTCCAGTTATCACTCTACTCATCTGCAATATACCCCAAACCGCTGCTTTATCACAGTGGGCACCATGCACTTTCCAACTTAAAATTATAATTTTCCACCTTCTTTCTCATACAATCCCAATATAATTTCTGAATCAAACCAAACAATTTAATCACATACTTAAAATCAGTGGAGGACTTCCCTGGTGGCGCAGTGGTTGAGAATCTGCCTGCCAATGCAGGGGACACGGGTTCAAGCCCTGGTCTGGGAAGATCCCACATGCCGCGGAGCAACTAGACCCGTGAGCCATAACTAGTGAGCCTGCGCGTCTGGAGCCTGTGCTCCGCAACAAGAGAGGCCACGACAGTGAAAGGCCCGCACACCGCGATGAAGCGTGGCCCCCGCTTGCCACAACTAGAGAGAGCCCTCGCATAGAAACGAAGACCCAACACAGCCAAAAAAATAAAAAGTAAAAAAAAAAAAAAAAAAAAAATCAGTGGAATTAAAAGGCAGATTTATGAGAAGAGAATGCCATTGCAATCAATATTTTTTAAAATAAGTTTATTTATTTTATTTGTTTATTTTTGGCTGCATTGGGTCTTTGTTGCTGTGTGAGGGCCTTCTCTAGTTGCTGCGAGCGGGGGCTACTCTTCGTTGTGGTGCACGGGCTTCTCATTGCAGTGGCTTCTCTTGTTGTGGAGCTCGGGCTCTAGGCACGCAGGCTTCAATAGTTGTGGCACACAGGCTCAGTAGTTGTGGCTCGCGGGCTCTAGAGCACAGGCTCAGTAGTTGTGGCGCATGGGCTTAGTTGCTCCATGGCATGTGGGATCTTCCTGGACCAGGGCTCGAACCCGTGTCTCCTGCATTGGCAGGTGGATTCTTAACCACTGCACCACCAGGGAAGCCCGCAATCAATATTTTAAATGGCATCATTTTGTTTGTAGCTAAATTAATATAATTCAGCTATCACCCTAAACATGTACTTGCAATATGATTAGAAATAAATCATCAGGAGTAATATGGTAATGCAAGAAGCTTTTGACTATGGAATCATTTGGTGAAAATTGAAAATAGTTAATGATTTGATACAGTGTTGGCAAAGAAAATTAGAACAATCAGCCATAAATAGTATCTGCTCTAACGCTATATTTTAGCCTGTCAGCTCTACCATTATGATAGTGCTAAAGAGCTAAATTTCACATCCAGATATTATGCCTCATTCATAATAATATTCAGTCAACATCTTAGTGACCAGCATTTTCTATATTTGAATCATAATGTGCTGTAATCAATTAGGAGGTAACATTGAACTGAACACATATAATGGTGCAACTAAAAGTCTTGGAGCCTATTCACAAAATTGTATAATTTATGTGACAGATGAGATTTACAAGTTCGTAATATTTCATATCACCATAAATTCTCTTGAACAAATGTTTTAAAATGTATAGTGATAGAAAAATCATTCTAACTTCCTAACAATTTTCTCATATAAGCCCATTATTTATTCTAGAAACAAGTCTAGCTAATGGCTTTATGAAATTTACCACAGCTAAACTACAGAAATATAGTTTTGGACATTGCCTGTTCCATCATTTAATGTCATTCAGATAAATACTACACACATTTTTTTTCTTTAACAGTTCATTTATTAAATAAAGCAAGCCATATAATAGCGGGGGTTTCTTTATATCTTGATTACCAAAAAGCTAAGTGAATCCAAAATTAGATTCAATCTTAGCAACAATGGTGAGTATTAATGTTTTCATCCGTATTTTTACTTCCATTGGTCATGATCTCCATATATACACACATAAACCCACACATATGTGTATATAAATGGAAATATAAGTGGATATATGCATGGATACATATTTATATATAACATTTTATTATCTGTACATATAAATATAAATAATAAATGGAAATATATTCATATTACATGCATATATCATGTACATTTCTATATATAATGTTATTAATACTGACATATCAATTTCTATATAAATAAAACATATATGGATAAATATTTCTTTGAATAAATCACGTATCAGGGCACATGAAACATGCTTGGGGCAAAACGCGAGTAAAAGGAAGTAATATCGTTAGAAAAGGGGCAAAGATACAAACATCGGTACATAAATGTTTATAGAAAACGATCCTTATACAGAGGGGAGCCACCAGTGCAAACATAACTCATAGTCTAATAATAATGTCTACATATCGCTTTATAGTCTACAAAACGGAAATACGTTCATCTCATTTGAGCCTCACCATAGGATGTGTGCAGTGTGGTTTGTCTCCCTCTTTGCAGGTAAGAATCTAAAGAGTCTGATGTTTACTAAAGAAATGTTCAGTTTGGGGCTTCCCTGGTGGCGCAGTGGTTGAGAATCTGCCTGCCAATGCAGGGGACACGGGTTCAAGCCCTGGTCTGGGAAGATCCCACATGCCGCGGAGCAACTGGGACCATGAGCCACAGCTGCTGAGCCAGCGCGTCTGGAGCCTGTGCTCCGCAACAAGAGAGGCCACGATAGTGAGAGGCCCGCGCACCGCGATGAAGAGTGGCCCCCGCTCGCCGCAACTAGAGAAAGCCCTCGCACAGAAACGAAGACCCAACACAGCCAAAAATAAATAAATAAATAAAATTAAAAAAGAAAATACACTCTTAAAAAAAAAATCGCTACACGTGAACTGAATTACAAAACAGAACAGAGTCACATATTTTAAAAAAAAAAAAAAAAGAATGGTCAGTTTGGTAAGTGGTGAGAACAAGATTTGGAACTAGGTTTCTGATTCTAAAACCTGTGATTTAGCTAATGAGCAGGGCTCAGTCTCTGCCTTTGTAAATGGGAAAAATGATATTATTTACCTTCAACGGCTTTCCATGCAAGAAATAAACGGCTTAGGAGATACAAACGGCTAGAATAGCACGAGGTAACAACAGCCTGCTCTCGCAGGGTGAGACTTGCTGTTGTAACACTTCAGAGTCCGTGGCGTATGGACCGTATTCCACTGTCTCGCTGCCCTCTGGTTCCCAAGCAAGATGGATTTATTTTTTGATGGAAGAAATATTAATAACTATTATTGTAACACTAATATTTATTTGACATTTTAAAATGAACAGAAGCTAAACCCTAGTTAAAAATCCTTTATCTTATATGACAATCTCATCAGACTACATAGCTCACGCCCAAATGAAGAATTTGTGTCCTTTTATTTGGTATGGAAATAGGTCTCCTGAACTGGTTTTATTTTATCTAATTATTTTGCAAGGTTTATAGAGCAAAGAAAATTTCCTGATTAACATCTAGAAAGACTGTTACCAAATTTATGGTCAACGTATCATAAATATATGGTATATATTGTCCTACGTTACTTGGGTCTTTGTTTTCCTTTCTGTTAGACTGTAACTTTTTACATCTATAGCATAAGAAGAACGTCTGTATCCTGGTACGTGTCCTCAAATTTTCTCCTCTTAAGATTGGAATACCAAGCATTCAGTCAGCAAACATTATCTGCCCTGTCCCTTTGGTCTTTTTATACAATGTGCCAGATAGGTACATTCTATGGAAATGTGTCTTTGGAATTGTGTCAAAAAAAATTATTGAATTGAAAATGCTTGTGTGGAGTGAATTGGCTGCTTTGTCACAAAACACGGTCACATGCTAAGGGTCAGCGTGTTTGAAACAGAAGCAGCTCCGGAAGCTCCAAGTAGAAGAGCCAACAAGAAAAGGGAAGGCCTTTGAAAGAAGAGTGGACTCCGTCTTGTGGATTTCTCCACGTACGGAGAACTGGCTATGTTAAAATACGTAATTTTGAAGTATTTTTAATTGATCGACACATTGGTTTTATTGTAATTAGGAGGCTTATAGAATTGCTCTATTAACCAACATCTAGGTTTCCAATTATAGGAGTTTCCCTTCTTGGAAGAAAAGCACTATGCCCACCCACCTCGTGCCTTTGGCCCAATGAAGAACGTCAGAGATGACTGTCTGAGCCAAGACCCAGATGGGGACTCTCCTCCCATTTCCCTGTGAGTGCACAGCCCCCCATTAAATGCATGCAGGCAGCGTCCTCTCCTGATCTGGAGGGGGGCTGATAGTCCTTGTTGAAGCAGCAGTGGTCAGCTTACACAGAGAAGAGACACAGTACAGACCACCATGACGGAGGGCTAGGGCACAGTCAGAGTGGCACAGAAGCTTGAGGATGGAGACGCATTATGAAAAGAAAATAGACAATATGCACACACATTGTTACATAAGCACGTTCTAACAGAGCTTGTTTAGCGATCAGAATATACACGTGGACAAGATTAAACTATCACTATTTTTGCATGGTTTTCCCCTCAATGATAACTAAAGCCCACCAGAGAGCCATGAGAAACAGTCGTCATCCTTTCAGCCTGACCCGATAATGAGAAGTTAGGGAAAAAAAAAAAAAAACTGAAGAAAGAAAGGTATAAAAATGAAATGAATATGGCAGAAGTTCTCTGAAATTATTATACTGAGTTGAGAATTCAGAATAATTCAGGACCGTACTTTCTAGTCATTCCAGCGTCTCTATCATTTCCTTACTGAGGCTGTAGACCTTATGAATGAAGGAGTGTAGAGATTTGTGATCAGATATGCAGACAGGTATTCCGTTGTTCTACTTTTTTACATGACCTCAGACTCAGTTTGCTATTCTGCAAAATGATGATAATAAGTACCATGTGCATAGTGAGTACAAATGAAGGGTAATTATTATTAATTTTATATGTAAGTGATTCGAGATGGTTCCTTAACTCCCAGGTGTATATACCTTCATGGCCATCCTGTCTTTCCTCAAGGTTTATTTTCGTAATGCTGAAACACGGTAAAATAGTCAATCTGCACAAACTCAGTGTGATCTCTCTTAGATCACCTGCCTCTGATTCCTCCACACCACGAGGAGAAGGGTGCAGGGAGAGTCCTGCTGTACGTGTACAAAGATACTGGCCTGATACTTAAGGTCCGGGTTACATCCCACAAGACACTGGACCTTTCTCTCAGTTACACCTCCTCTTTTCTCATCTGTAACCAGGTCACTGTGACATTCAACTTATGTCAGGGATGCAAAAACATTTTTATAAGCATAAGGGATTATTTTGGGGTTTCCATGTAGAATTACTGCTGAAGAATAGCTTAGTAACATGTACTAATGTAACCCCATCAGTTGAAGAATCCATTAATTATACAAACTTGGTCTCAAAAATAAAATAGCTCCACAGAAGTACATACCTCACCCATAAAGCACTTAGGTACTGCTTTTCAGTGTTTCCACGGCAATTTAAAAATCTCAAACTAGGTAATAATATATTATAGAAAATCAGCTTTGCTCACATTTCGTGCACATTCTAGGTGCAATATGCAAATAAAGCATCATTGAAATTCCCTGGGAATCAGGATTATTCCTACAGCGTCTCCTGAAGCCCTTGTTATTCAGAAAAGTAGGTAAGTTCACTTACCCTTATGGAAATGAGGAAATGGTGAAACCAATTTCTTCAAAGAAGGAGACATATCAGTTATGCTTAGATGCCAAGCAATGGGATGTCCTCGTATAGTAAGTGATATTATCCCTCCTAATCTTAGTATCAGATGCTACCACCCTTTAGCAACGAGGTGGGTGAACTGAATGAAGCGTGTAACTCAATCAAGAGCAGCAAACTCAGAGTCATGAAACCTGAGTTCTGCTCCCACCATCTGCACACGCTACCTGTGTAGAGCTAGGAGCGCAGACATCTTCAATTGCCAGGTGCACGTAATTACATTTGCTGGCCTATTTTGGGCATTCTAAAAGAATCAAACTGAATAAAGTATCTCAAAAAATATGATGTGAAATAAAAAGCATTACATAACACAATGACGACTGATGTCATAAGTATTTATACTAAAATGAGTCTTTCTCTTCCTGTTGCCCTTTCTCTCTTTTTCTTCTGGGCAAAAAAGGAAAGAAAAAAAATTGCATCTTTCAGATATTTCCATCTGCTTTTTTTCCCAAATTGAATGTTGCAATCCATTGAATTTAACTATGTGTCAATATATTCCAGGAAAGTAAAATAAAGTTGAGTTAGATGCATGGTGGTTTATGACTTAAGTTTTCATCGTATCATTTGCTAAACAGAGGACCGGAGTTTGATTCTTGCTATTTTACGAGCCAAATGCCACTGAAATCTTAACACTGTAAATAGTCATAATCCTAGGTTTATTTTTAACAAAGGGACAAGTGTGTTCATTGTGTTATTCATCCTCAATTTCCTCTGACAGCTTATTTTTTAATTCATATTCTATATGAATTCAGGAGGATTTTTAAAATGGTTAACAGTCCACATAAGTGGGACGGTAACCAAATCAAGATGTTTCATATTTGCTTGGGCTGTGGATTACCCGGCAATTAACCTGCTTCTGGTTCAAAAAACTGTTTGTAGATAAAAAAGTCATGAGAAGGCTTAAGATCAAATTTATTTTGGGCAATATACAAAGATGAAAATATAAAGACGCTTGAGAGACTTTGCCCATAATTTTCATTTAAAATTTAATCATTTATATACAATTCCCCACATCTATGCTTTCATCAAAATAATTTATTATTTGTATAAATGATATTGTTTTTAACCTCTGGATGTGTCAATCAAATCTTTCCAGAACACATTCTTCAGTTTGATGAAACCATACATATTTTGTTCTTTCCATAATTTTCTTTTTCATTCAGTTCATCATGTCTTCCATTAAATTTTAGGTTAATTTGAAAAACACACTGTGTCCCTTCTGTGACTAACACTTGGGGTTGATAATCAATTTATTCTGACTTTGTCTCTGATGATCCTGTCTAGCAACCATTTGGGGAATCCAGTAATTAATTTTATTTTACCATATCCAGTTCTTATTTCATCACTGTGTCTGTAAAATGCATTTTTGCCGCTCTGTCCACTAAAATTATTTTAAGTGATGTCTTGATAGAGCATGATGTGCTGGTGTCAAATCGAAGTATTTTATACTTTATACGGCAATTGTAATAATTTCTGGGCTATGTAGGATTTGCTTAACCCTAGGTCTTTATTAGGTTTAATCCAAAAGTCTAAATTCCCTAATCATCTAACTCTCATGCTTATGATTTAAAATGGTGAAAGTTTTGTAATGAAATATAGGTAAATCTTAATTCCTTTCTCTACATTTTAGTTTTTTCAATGACTTACTTTTCAATGATTTTTTAAATGTTGTATTTACAATGACACTTCTCTACAAGAGTGACATTGTAAAAAATTCAAATTATTTTATCAAGTTTTCTTACTTATCTGCTACACGATGAATTTATCCATCTCCTCTCTGTATTTTTGATTCTGTCTTCTTAAAATCTAAATCCATCAAAATTTTTTTCAAAAAATGATTTTCTTTTTACTAAAGGTTTTTGACATATTTCATAACCATGGGTTGTGGAATTGGTTATCTTAGGGGATCATTTATCTTAGATAACTTCCCAACTATGGACAAGGAAGTGGGGGCAGTGGTTAGGGACTGACTCAGCCTTTCCTTAGTGAATGTGTGACCTAGTGATCTTGACCTTATTTTGCTTCCTTGCCAGTAAAATATGGTGGTTGGGAAAACGAAGGATTAAATGGTATAACACACTTAATGTGGTTGGCCAAGCACCTGACCCACAGTAAATGCTAGCTAAGTCTTAGACCTCATGGAGGAAGAGCAAGTCTTAATAGTGTCTGAACCCAGTAAAACACAGTGACAGTAGTGCATCTGTCCATTCGAATACTTACTGACTTCCCCCCGTACATTACACACTAGGTGCTAGCCTCTAGAGATTAATAACATTGTCATAATGACAAGTAACAAATACCACATGATACCACTTCTATATGGAATCTAAAATACAACAGAAATGAACTTATCTACGAAACAGAAACAGACCCCCAGATGTAGAGAGCAGACCTGTGGTTGCCAAGGCGGGGGAGGGCGCGGGAGGGAAGTACTGGGAGTTTGGGATTAGCAGATGCAAACTATTACATATAGGATGGATAAACAACAAGATCCTACAGTATAGCACAGGGAACTGTATTCAATATCCCGTGATAACCCAGAATGGAAAAGAATATGAAAAAGAATATATATATATATGTATGTATAACTGAATCACTTTGCTGTACAGCAGAAAGTAACACAATTTTGTATATCAATTACACTTTAATAAAATTTTAAAAAAGAACAAGTATATTGATGCATTAACAAATAATTCTGTATGATGAGAATTAATCCAATGGAATATGAATACTACAGAAGAGAAGTGAGTGAGAAATCTGCCCAGAGTGGTGGTGGTGGTGATGTGTGTGTGTGTGTGTGTGTGTGTGTGTGTGTGTGATGAAGCAAGGGGGAAAAGAGGAACTAGCAGAGGTTAAACGTAAATGAGGCTTGAGAGAGTAAAAAGAAGAGATTGCATTTGAGTTGAACTTCTGAAATACAATCTTGCCAAGAAAGAGGACAGTGCATTCCAAGCAAAAATAATAGCACGAATCAAGCTGTGCACGCACACCCACACACAGAAGAAAATGGAAAAATACAACTGATGCCTATAGATATATACCCTTGGACCAAAGAGATTAATAAGCTCTCTACCTGTAACATCTAATGGTATCCGGATGAGCAAGTAAGCGGGCAGGAGGTGTGAACAAGATTACGGAGAAAATAAAAAGTAACTTTTCTTTGGGGACATATCAATTTGAAATAATATCAATACTTGTTGTTTGGTTGTGCGGTACATAGTTGACTAAAGCCTAAACAATACACTAAGTTTCGATTTAATGGACAGAGTCAGTAAGCCTCTGAGCCTTTGAAGCTAATGTGGTTCTGGAAAGAAAAGTTACATGATTAAAAATAAATGTGCTTCTTGTTTAAAAGTATGGTTTGTTTTTTTTTTAATAGAATAATCATATAACTTAGTCGTACTGGAAATATTTAGGGAGTGAAAGAGGGTTTATTAATAATTACACCAGGGAAACTGTCTCAAATACAGTCACCTTCTTAGTTCCAAAGAAAGTGGTCGATGAGGTCTGTGTATGTGTGTTCGTGTGTCCCAAGTAAAAAAAGTTTCATAACAAGGGTGACAATTTCCACTTATGCATTTTTATCCAATGAAATAAGAGCAGACATCATGATATGATTAAAAAGAGACAATTAAAGAAAATATCTATTCTAGCAAAGGTTTCACTCCCATGCAATTTATAGGATTGGAAAATGCAGAACTATCTGCATTCATTATTTTTTGCATTGGTTTTTGTTCACCCAAGGCATTACTTAGAATAATACTTAAGGAACTTGTCACTGAAAGACAAAAGCTAACAAGGGTAATAATTACTATTTTAATGCAGTTACTAGAAATGACCAGGTATATAGCCTATATTTCAGAACCAATCAGTGTTTCCAAGTGAAATACTGTCATTGTAATAGACTGTTGTCACGGGGTAATGGGCTCTTACTGCCACATACATGCTAATGCAAAGCCAAGACATTTATGGGAAATGAAAGTAGAGGACAAAGAATTTACTTTGAAAACCAGAGAAACAGAACACAATGCCATCTTGGCGACCCTTTTAAAGACAAGTTCCTTGGCAGTTCATTCCTCCCCTTTTAAAATTTGCATAAAAGTATAAACTGAAGAAAAACACCAATCAATGCATATGCTTTAGAACTCAACAATTTTCTATCTGAAAAAAAGAGGGGGGGAAGGTGAGGAACAGTTGTGTCTTTAGTTTCTTTAAGCCTTGGTAGGAGCACGAAAGGGAGATGGCGGGGGAGGAAGGGCTCAGACGCTTAGGTCCTGGGGCAGCCCCTCAGCCCCTCTACTAGAGCTTCTCTTCCTACTGATTCTGAGCTCCTTTCCCCAACTCTTTGATCGCTATCATCATGGCCCGTAACCAACCCCCAGAGACAGTTGTCTTTTTTTTTTTTTTAGTTTCTCATCTGTTTTATCAAAATGTTCCAAAATATCTTTACAACTTGCAGTTTAAAATGGTGTATTTAAGCTTCATCAACTTTTAAGTAAAGGTTATCTCTTCTTTGAGTTTGAGGTTCTCCTCTGTGTCTCTAAAAAGGTTCTTAAAGGTTCTTGTCACAAGAAAAAAAATTGTAACTAGGTATGTTGATGGATATGAATTAGACTTATTGTGATGAGCATTTCACAGTATGTACATATATCGAATCATTATGCTGTACACCTGAAACAATTATGTTATGTGTCAATTATATCTTAAGTAAAAAAAAGATATCATTGTACCTCTTCCAAGGCCTAAACAACTTTGCAGTGGTTAAACTATATACAATTACAATATTGGGTTAGTTTCAGGTGTACAGCAAACTGATTCAGTTTTATATATATATATATATATATATATATATATATATATATATATATGTATATATATATATATATATTTATATATATATTCTTTTCTTTTCTGATTCTTTTCCATTATAGTTTATTACAAGTTCTGTCTTAAATACAGGTGTTTCCTTTGCTGGACTGAAGTACCTGCTTTATGATAATATCCTCTCAACTACCTTAGGGCCAATATATTATTAACATCAGTTTACACATAAGAGAAGCAAATCTTAGAGAGTATATGGAGCTCACCTTAAATTCTGAGAGCTTACTGAACACTCTTGTTACTGACCCCTTGATTCTAACTTTGAGTTCTCTGTGTGCCTGAAAGACAGCGAGCAAGGAAATCAAACTGCTTGGCCATTTCACATTCACTGTATTCATATTCTTGTACTTACTGGTTCCTAGTAGGCTAAAACTAGGGAAAATCTTCAAATCCATGGACTGGGAGTGCCCTTGTCCTCAGGGAAGGAGGAGAATTAATCAGTTGATATGATGAAAAAGAGACAATTAAAGAAAATATCTATTCTAGCAAAGGCTTCGCTCCCGTGCAATTTATAGGATTGGAAAATGCAGAACTATCTGCATTCATTATTTTTTGCATTGGTTTTTGTTCACCCAAGTCAATCGAAGGACTGATATTGACATCATTACTCATGCTTCAAGTGGAAAGATCGTTGTAGTTTTACTTTATCTTATCTCTAAGGCTAGAAAGGCAGACTGACCCAACCCACGTATAAATTGCTACTCACCATCCCTTCCTCAACTTCAAAGCTTGTTGAAAGAGAAGAAAACCACTATAGCATTACATATAGTCTCTTTTCTTGGCTGAAACCTTTCCAGCCAAGTAAAAATAAAGTGCACTTACGATGAGCTGAGTGTTTTCTAGAATGTTGTAAAACCTTTCTACCAAGATTCCTGGGGAGATTTTTTTCAAATATACCAAAGCTTTACGTATCAATGAAAATAGATGCTGCGTTCATTTTAATTTATTTAAATATGTTATTTAAGTAATGCATCACTTAATTAAACACATTTTTTCCTAAATAAATAATGCATTTCACTGTAGGGATATGTGTCTGAGAAAGATTGACTAGCCAGTCTTTAGGAGTTATCAGATGATTATTTTTACCTTGATTTACTGAGAAACTTCCGTTGAGCACTTTTGTTTTTTAATTACCTATAGATCTATAAAAACTGTACTACGCTCCAAGGTGCTTACATTTTCCCCCAAAGATGTTTTCTTCAAGGTTTACAATCTGAGCTCATGCTTAGACCTCTTGGATAAGTGTGCTCTAATCTGCAGGCACAAACTATGCAAATTCTTAGTTTACTTGTCCTTTCATATTTAATGTCTTTCCTGAAACAACTGTTTGAGACAAGGAAGGATGATAAACGCTGTGCTTAAGGGCATTAAAAGTATGGTGATCAAAACATAGAATTTCAACAGTCACATCATAAGAAACTTGTGTTATAAAATGTATATTAAATTTTTAAGCTACTTAGAATCAGAAGCAGCCTATTGTTGTTGTTCTTTTTGTTTGTTTGTTTGGTTTGTTTTGTATGCATAAAATATTCTTCTGTTTTTTTTTGACAAAATTATACCAAGTTGATTTTTTTAACACAGCAAATTCTCTCATAAGGTAATTGATTTCCAATCATGAACACAGCTAATTGAAGTGTTTTCAAAACAATGCTATTGTCACTTAATATTCTACATGCTAAGTCAATATCATTATGGGAAAAAAAAATGTACTCCATACACTCCACATTTCTGTTTCTTTCAATGGAAATTATGTCAAGTATGTCATATTTGTTGGCTTTTTGTGTAGGCACAAGAAACTAAAATAGCATAACTGTCGATTGTTAGCCTGAACGAGGGAGAACACAAGGATTTTCCTACAGTTACTCCATGGCAACAGGGGTAAGCTTCGAGGCCCAGGCAGGTAACCTGACACTTGACCTTTTCTCAGTCACAATCACAGAGGAGGTGAGGTTTCTGTTCATTATGTTCTTCTTGTCTTGGAGTCTGATCCCCAAGCACCACTTGGCTCTTTAATCCTGTGCCATTTCCTGTTCTCCTGAAGTGTGCAGCAAACTCCAGCCTGTTCCGTCTCCCACCTTTCCTCCAAACCCTTCATCTGGAGCATCTTTCTTTAAAGCCAAGATCCTTGCATGGGCTGATGGGCATGGGTACGGTGATATAAACAGGGTAAAAGATCAGGTACACAGAGGGCAAGGAGACCGGTCTCAAAGGCCTAACTCTACACCTTACACCGTGCATGGAAAAGTCACCTGCACTCTTTGTGCCTCTGTTTCCTTACCCTTAAAATGAGATGAAAATGCTTCCCTAACTGTGAAGATATCTACTGAGACCAAGTTTGAAAATGCTTGCAGAGTATCTCATTTAGAAGAAAAACATTTACTACACACCTACTATCTGGTACTTAAGGTGTTCAGAAAGGTGAATTAGCTCAAGCCCTCAGAGTGAGCAAAGTCACCATTACCCTATTGAGAGGCCTCCTGGGGTAGAATGAAAACTCATAAAAAACAATTGGCATGTATCCGCCGGCGTATTCGCATGAAATACAATTAGGCATGTATCCGCCGGCGTATTCGCATGAAATACAATTAGGCATGTATCTGCCGGCGTATTCGCATGAAATACAATTAGGCATGTATCCGCCGGCGTATTCGCATGAAATACAATTAGGCATGTATCCGCCGGCGTATCTTTCCATGCCGCCACGATGACCCACATCTACCCCTGTACGGCGTTGACCACACTGAGGACTGTGATTTATACTCAAGCACTTCCTTCCTAATCCAGGGAAACCTCAACTCCACACAGGCCCTGCGCCGGTCCTAACAAATCCGACAGTCTGTGAGGAGTCTTGCTTCCACCAAAGGGTCCTTCCAATTTACATTCCTACAGCAGAGCACCCGACTTGATTCGAATTCAGTAAGGAAAGCGACTGTGAGATTGTTATTTCCTTTCTTTACCCTGAGTCCCTCACTGCCAGCATCTACAAAATCCTGGACACATCATGGATACGTGATGACCACGGTAAGAATAGCACTTAGCCACAGAATAATTGTAGAAGAACTGAGTTTGTATTTTGATGGAAACATTTATTCTTTCAAACAATTATTTGGGGCCTGTTTTTGTGTTGGATTTTCAGGACGCAAGGATGGAGAAGCTACCAGTGCTGACAACTTACTACGTGCAGATCACAGTCTTGCATGTAAAGAAGGAACATAATTAGGGCACTGCGCGTTAGAGAGATGGATAGAGAGAGAGAGAGAGAGAAAGATAAACAGGTGATTGATAGATAGATGACAGATAGACGATAGATACATAGGTGATAGATAGATGATAGAAAGATAATGGATAGATGATAGATGATAAATTGATTGAAAGATGATAAATTGATTGAAAGACGATAAATTTATAAAGGATAGATAAAAAGATAGATATGTGATTGATAGATGACAGAATGATGGATTAGATAGATAGATCACAGATAGATAGATAGTAAATAGGTCACAGATAGGTAGATAATAAATAGATTATAGAGAGATAGATGATAAAAAGATAGATGATAGAATGATAGGTAGAACCCTGATTTGACAGTGATTGGTACAATTGCTAAGGGGCCACAAAGGAAAGTGTACTGTTGCTAAAGACAACGTTGTACCACAGCTTGGTGTTCTTGTGTCTCTGCTTCACAGGAATCCTTGCATTCTAAGAAATGAATGCAGAGAATCAGGCGTAGTCTACTCTGAGGTGAATATGAGATGAGAAGGGGAATAGAAATTAGATGGGTGGAGAAATTCTGGAAAGACTAAATATCAAAAAGACACCTCTAGAATAAAGTCTAATGAACTTTCCATGAACTTCCTTCTTCTATTGCCCAGAGATTATCTGCAGTGTGGAGGGTAAGAGCAGCTGATCACGGAGGCATTGAGAAGCCCTTCATCTTAAGGGCCGCACTAGGCAGAGAGTGAAAAGCAGGATGATCCGCCCTTTACTTCAACTATAAACATGCAAAGTCAGAAAGTGGGAGGGTGTTTTTTTTCCATTTTACCCATGCCTTAGAAGGAAGAGAAACTGTCAAAACTTCATTAAAGCATCAGCTATTCAATGGACAAAAAACCCTGAGATCTGAAAAATACAGTTATTTGCAGATGTCTTTTCATTTTCCACACCTGACAGAAAGAGCCAGGATTGCACGAGCTGATTATAGCTACGACTGGAAAACCAGAGCTCCACTGGGGGCTTTCATTTTGGTTCACATCATCATTCCACATCTTCACTGGTTGTTGCAACGTCCTTATAATTAGCAGCCTTAGTATTATTAAGAATAAAAAAGCAGCTGTCATTTACTGAGTACCTACGAATGACAACGTGGAGTGCCTATTGTATGCCAAATAGTTGACATGTTTCATCTTATTTGGTTGATGTCAAAACTCAGTAATTGCATTATACTTATTTTGTATGGTTGAAGGAAAAGGATCTCAAAGCGTTTAAATAACTTTTCCATAAGGTCATACAGGGTAGGATTTAAGCCCAGGTCTGCCTAACTCCATAACCACCTTGTTTTGTTATGCTACACTTTCAATGTCATTATAAAAGTTATCTAATGATGGCCCTCTGATTCCTTCACACTTCGATATAACGGTCAGTGAATACGTGCAAGACATTTAGAAGTAGATGCCTGCATCTGGGCTTTGAGATTCCAGTCTAATCCACAAGGTTTTGGGAGAGATCACCCTACCGAGTACCAACTTCACCTCCTTGCCCCATACGCTCATGGACAAGACACTCTGCAGCCCACACACAGAGGGAAGCTGATGAGGCGAGACTATGAGGCTGTTTATACAAGCAAACAGATCTACCTGAAAGGGCCAGGACCTTCCAGATCTAATCCACTTGTCTGGGAGCAAAGCTGCTGGGCGCCCCAAACTTCCGCTGATCAAATATATTCAGAAAGAAAGAAAACTCCTTGGAAACAATTCCATATATTACCTCACAACCAAACTCAGCTTCTCTTTCTCTCTCTCTTGTAAAACCTTAGTGTCCTGCTAACTGACCTGGCTTGTTTTCCGGCTTGCCTTGTGGCTTCGTTAAATTTGAACGCATCAGCAAACACTTGTCAGATGCTCAGGACGCATCGGGGATGGGAAGAGAGATGCGGGGAGGAGAATGTCGTGATTAGCGGCCAACAATGAATGGTCCTGGTCCAGGTCCTGGAGAGGGTTTCAGTGCTCAGAGCACGTGAGGAGATGGACACATGACGAGATAACCCGGATTATAAAACCACGTGTTAGAGTGGAGACAAGTTTAAAGCATTAACAAAAACAGAGTGGTAGCTGATTTCTACTAAGGATAGCAAGGATGGCTTTAGAGAAGAGATGACGGACGGACGTGGTCACAAAGAAAAAATTGCAAATTGTTCATGTAAAGAAGTTGGGGGAATTTTAACTCAGCAGATGGAACTGCACAGACAAAAGCACCAAAGCATGAAGGCATTCAATCCTACGGAAAGCACTGGTTGTCTACTTGGAGTTAAAAATATTAACAGTTAAGGTTTACTGAGCATATATGTCAAATATACCCAATAACTGCTTTAAGTACATTATCACATTTACTTTCAGGGAACAAACCTCTCAAGTAAGTGCCAGATTATCTCCAGATAAGCAACTAAAGCAGAGAGGGATTAGCTAGCTAATGAGACAGGTTCACACACAGGAGAGAGAGGACACAGATAGCGCAGCCCCCTGTCCTCAGAGCCAGTGAGCTTGTGATAGAAGGAGGTGCGTCTGTGTGAGGGTGTGAGGGGAGAGCGTGCATTCCTAGATATCGACAGCTCAGAACTCGTGAAGGTTGAATTCCTTGCTCCAGAAAGTTCTAGCCCGATCTCAGTGAGGGAATTCCTGGGCCTGTCATGGTCACCTTCTCTGATTAAAAATGACTGACTTGATTCGCTTCAATAGGCTTACAGGAGAAGATGTCAGACGGAAAATGTATTAACACCTTCTAATTCTTATGGGATTTAAATATGTATGTGAGTGTTCCTGGATGCCTCAGGACAAGGGGAGAATTGAAACTGAACTGCATTTAGCTATCCACAGCAGATCAGTTCTTATGGAGAAACAACTGTTATATTACAAACGGAGTGCATGGTTGTCAAAAGCAAGGATGTTAAATACGTGTGGTCGATGCTTCCAAGTACTGTTAACTTGCAAGAGCAAGTGCTCATTCCTACCTAGTAGAAGGAAGGTAACTCTTCATAAACATTTAAAGCAACTGCTGATCTACAATGACTTCTGTTGGTTGACATAACAAACAATCCCATGAAAAGTTACTCCCAGTGACTAAAAGGGAAGCTTCCAATCAATTGGGTACCCTGACTAGCTCTCTACCTGAGCAACGTTGTACATACAACAATGTATGTTGCCTGGGTTGATGTCAGCACTTAAAGGACCCGGGAAGAGCCTGCCTTGATCGAGGTCCGCCCCCCACCCATCCCCCCCACCCCGCCACCTCCCATAGCAGTTACTGATTTTTCTCCACTACCTTAGGGCCCACGAGAGTTTTGCCTTTGGCCCCATTTTTATGAAAATAGCTCCGGGATGCAATATCACAGTTGGCCAGTAGGTGCCACCACCAACCACATGATTTTTAAAACTGAATCCTGGAGATTTTTCAATGAATTATTTTTGTTTCCTGTTTATGCAAATGACACAAAGCAATGGCTACTTTTATAAATATCTAAGTCATACAAATAAAAAACAAGGATGTGTTAGCAGGTCAGAGTCAAAGCTGTATTTTCAGAGAATAGTATTTGAATGTGGTAAACAGTGAGGAGAAAAAAAATATCTAGAAGTTGGGAAGTGCAAGATCTACTGAGTGCATGTTATGTATGAGGCACATTAGGGATTGGGGGTTAAAGAAGGTAAGAATTTTACCTGATATAAAAAATGCATTATCTCTGGGGAGACGCACATAAATAAATAAAGGGGTATAATTCCCATAGGTGTAGGTTCTAACAACAGTAGGAAAAAATGAAAAGAGAATTGAGTAGGTAAATGACTTATGGAGATTTTCACAGAAGAGGGGAAATTTGAGCTAGGTTGTGAAGGATCAGTAGATGAAGAAGATAAGGCAGGGCATTTTGAGAACGGGGCTTAGTCCTTGCCTGAAGGAAGGACAGTGTAAGATGAGTTCAAGCAGAGCAGGACCAGAAAGGTCCAGGGGTGGGGAAAGGTGGACGAAGTGGCTAGATCATGGGGAAAAGTAAAAAAAAAAAAAAAAAAAAAAAAAATCAGAGGAACAAATTAAGAAATGTCTTACACACCAAACAAAGAAGTTTGGACATTGTCCTGTAGATATTAGAAAACTGGGAGTCACTTATTTTTTAAGAAGATAACTAGAATCAGAATGCTGGAGGGACCAGAGAAGGTGGGGCTTCAAGTCAGGGGAAACAGATGGATACTTACTCATCAGAGCAAGAGAGAAGATACAGGACTGAATTAGGACAGTTACGGCGCGGACGGAAAGGGGAGCCTGTAATTGAAACATCTTTTGGGATTAGGTCTGACAAGATTGGAGACAGGCTGGTCATGAGAAGGGAAGATGTGGAGAGCTAAGAGTCTGAGGAGACTCTGAGAAAGCTAATCTAGGATGAGCACATGGGACACCAGTAACTAAGATAAAGAAAACAAGAGTTAAACCCGTTATTTTGGAAGTGGGGTGGGTGGTGAATTCAGGCTTCTCTCTGTTGGATTTGAGATACCTATGAAGCACTTATGTAGACAAATCCTTTGGAGACTTAGAACTATGCGGATGGCTAGGCTAGGAGATAAGAGATTTTGCAATTATTCAAACACAAATTTTATCCTCCAGATTTTACACATGAGTAACCTGATTTGCTCAGCTGATAAAATTTAATAAATATAGATGAGTTACGTCTAACACATAAAACACTATTTTCTTTTGCCTGCCAAAGTAGATTTCCTGAGATTTTGGTCAGTTTGTTTTAGTTCACCATCTACCAAATACCTCCCAGCTGGGAGGTACCACTAAGCACGGCAGCTGCAAAAATGAGTAATTCTCAACATCATAAAATCTCACAGAGGATCGAGATACGCCAACATGTCCAAGCCGAGCCAGTAACCAATGTGATTGATTGATGTGCTGGTTGATTTAAATGCCACTTCTTTTAGTCTTTTTGGAAACTTTTTGTAACAAACTATGAGGACAAAGAAGAGAAATATAGGGGTTTTTTTTTGAGAATTAATTAAGTGCCTTCTACATATAAAGCATCCTACCCGATCCCAAGTAGGATGTGGAGAATAAAAGGAGATGGTACCTGTCTTCAAAAGTTTCCCGTTTATAACGTGAAGCATATACAAGTCGTGCAAGGAGAGATGGTGCATCAGAGTTTCAGGTTTCCAATTTTCCTTATAGGCATAATAAGGGTACTTTAAAAGCAGCGTTATTTAAATTGTTAATTGTGAATTGATTCAGGCATTCATTAACCTTGAGGAATTAGATAGTTTAATTAACTACCATGACTCATTTTTCAAATTATAACACGAAGACTAATTTTCCTTACCTTCTGCCTCTAAGATATTAATTAATACATTCTAGCATCGCGCCATTTCCACATCCTATGAAAATTCATACATGCAACAGGGCAGCATCTTGCTGGCCGACACTACTTGGCTTAGATAGGATGGTTATCACAACCCTGTGGGAGAGATTTGTCTAAATTCCCCTTGAGTGTAATTCCACAGGACTAGCGCTCTTGAATAAGGCAGACAGGTAACATGAATCATGCATATGCTAATTGTAATAAATAATGAAAATATTTAGAGACAGTGAGGTTTGAACTTGAACTTTATGAATAAATGTTGATTAGTATGCAGTACAAGCAGCATCTTCAGCTTTTGTTCTTACTCTTAAAAGGCAGTCATTACTAAACGATGCTTTGAAATTTTACAGCTGTTCACTCAGCTCTCCGTTTCTACTCTTTCCATTCTGGAGCAAAGAAATCACAGCGTCTCCACCTTGAAATATCAACAGAGAGGTCTTCACGCACACCTCGACTGGCAGATATGGCAGCACTGAGGTACACTGGCCCCGAGTGAGTTTTCAGCTGAGAGAAAAAAGGTAGCATCCTCTGCGTAGAGGAGCACAGGACAGAGGAACCATTTCTGACCATTTCTCACTCTACCTGAGAGCAAGACGTCTGCTTAGAGCACTGACCACAGATGCTCACCTCAATGAATACTGAAAGGAAACCCTCGGCGTCAGAGATTAATTTTTCTTCTATTAAGACCATTCTCTCACTGCCACCCCTGCATTTTCCTGAGAAATACAGTGAAGAATTGGTAGAGTTCACAAAGATGGAGAGGCGGGAAAAGAGCACACAGTGAAACAGTGCCCTGGGACAGAGAGCTGATAATTAACAAGGGCTGCGCTAAGCAATCCCATGTCTAATAGATCCAAATGATTTTATGTCCAAACTGAAAAGAGAGAGAGACATCTCACAGGTGCTCCACGGGGCACCAACTATGAAAGCAGCCCATTCTCCGTCTTCCATCCGATCAGGGAGCCAACTGCAGGAAAGGCAAGATGGATGAGGGCCGTGAAGGTGGGGGCTTGGTTTTGCTCGTAAAGGCAATGAGTGAAAATACACGGAAATGAGGGAAAGGTACTTTTACAGCCAGGACAAATGTAGCTTTATGCAGGGTTTTAAAGTTTCCTTTTGTGCAATTTCTCCCCTTTCTTCAGTCCCTTAAGATCTCATCAGGGGCTCCTTCTAGGTTTTTATTTACTAATTCATTGAGCAAGTAGTGTCAGAGTATCCACGGATGCCAGTCACTGTGCCCACATAATTGTTCATGGAAGTAAAATTAAAACTTCAGTCCTGCCTCAAAAACTATGCAATCAAGGAATGAAGAGGGGAAAATGAATGGATGATTGTGGGTGCAGGTCCTATGATAATTAGGCATAGCTCAAAGCAGGGAGAAGAGAAGGCAAGGAAACGCCCTGATGGAGGCACTTGATGTAAATGGGGTTCTGTGGTCTCATCACGTTTCTTTAATAGTGCAAAGCATCCCGTGCCCCTTGAGCCTACGTAGAGGGTAGCAGGAGGCGTGCGGAGCACATATTCATAACTCTTTAATCCGAAGTTGGGTGGATTGAAGAATGGTCTGCAAAACTGCTCCAATTGCATTTATAAGGGACCTTTATTTTTTATTTTATTTTATTTTTTTATTTCTGGCTCCTTTTTTTAAACTTTTTATTTTATATTGGAGTATAGCTGATTAACAATGTTGTGTTAGTTTCAGGTGTACAGCAAAGCGATTCAGTTATACATAAACATGTATCTATTCTTTTTCAAATTCTTTTCCCATTTAGGTTGTTACATAATATTGAGCAGAGCTCCCTGTGCTCTACAGTGTGTCCTCATTGGTTATCCATGTTAAATACAGCAGTGTGTATGTGTCGATCCCAAACTCCCTAACCATCCATAAGGGACCTTTGTTCTCAGAAGGAACTCCCCCATCCCCTTCCACTGAACACCACGCTGTCAGCTCAGATTAAAACCAACAGGTAAGCTGACCTCCCTCCCAGAGTTCAAGGTCGACCAACCGATGCTGTCTGCCAAAACCGAGTTCCCACTGAACGCGATGCTTCACGCGTTCTCAGTGCCCAGAGCTCAAGCTTTAAGTTTATATAAATCATAAACTTTCTTATCCAAATGACAACACTTTGGACACATTTGAACAATCCATGCTAAGTTGTTTCTAGCAGTGACTTCAACCTAAATAGGCAAATGTAGTAAAATGTCACAGAGTCCTACCAGAGTTATAAGTTTGTCCCACTTACAATATAGACCAAAGACATTTGCATCGACACCTATGCGTAAACCATTCCAGCACTTTATTTCTGGTGGAAAAACCAGTAAAGTCTTCCTGAGCAAAAGTATTTTGTATGGCTACTCTTCCCATTCTATCCAAGTTGTCCATTTTAATTCTATCTGCACTGGAATCATGACGACCATGTGAAATGGAATAGATTGCTTATTAGTAACATCGAATGCAGATGGAAAATAACTTATATCCACAACTCATTTGTCTGAGATTACAGTTGGTTGCGAAGACACCTATAACATGTTTGCTTTTGTATGATGAGAAAGTAATAGTAAACTAAGATGTAGCGATAAGACATTTACTGAAGGAACAACTTACAAAATAAAATTCCCAGAGAAACAACACAGGAAGAAATATCATAAATGGAATAAAATGTAACTCAAAAAGACAGAACTCTATTACCAACTGAGAGGTGTTACTCTTGCTGAATGATGCATCCCAGGGTAGCTTTTTATTATGACTTAGTGCATGTGGGACACCATATTTTATGGTATTTCTTTTTTTTTTTCCAGCATTTTTAAAAAACTTATTTATTTAATTTATTTATTTTTGGCTGTGTTGGGCTACTCTTCGTTGCGGTGCGCGGGCTTCTCATTGCGTTGGCTTCTCTCGTTGCGGAGCACGGGCTCTAAGCGCACGGGCTTCAGTAGTTGTGGCTCACGGGCTCCAGAGTGCAGGCTCAGTAGTTGTGGCACACAGGCTTAGTTGCTCCCTGGCATGTGAGATCTTCCTGGACCAGGGCTTGAACCCATGTCCCCTGCATTGGCAGGCGGATTCCTAACCACTGTGCTACCAGGGAAGCCCTATGGTATTTATTGTGTAAACTATTTGCAGGCTTTTCCCCCACCAACAGAATTAACTACTTTAATGCCGTGTCTTCATGCGTGCAGATCTTACACCACATATATTTGGGTGAAGAGTCATTAGTAATAATGACCACTACTAATAAAAGTAGATGCTCTTTATCAGTGTCTAGTATTTGCCAGGTTCAATCACCACCAATACATTAAAGTGGAAACTAATATCTCTCACATGTAAGTGAGAAAAATTAAACAACTTGCCTAGACATATCAGAAACATGTCCTTTTACCTGAAGTTTGCCATCCTCTCCCTAACCTCCATTGTCAACACCGCTGTTTTTCCTTTGATTATTTATACTACTAGCCGAGCACTTATGTTAAAGGACTTTTGTTTACTGCAATACACCATTTCAAAATAATTGGCATTATCACCTTTATTATTGAACGTATATGGAAATAATGATCAGTTTCTCCTCTCCTTGTGAAAGCAAATATGATACCTTGCATTAATAGAATTGTAGCAAAAAAGAAAAAAAATGTGATGTCTCGTTTTACCAATGCAACCTTTGGTATTGATTAATGTAGATTTTCCCTTAAACTTTCAAAAAATATTGAGAACATAAACACAGACCTATTTTACTTCTGGAACTGATCTGTGAAGGGGACCCACATTTGGAACAAGCGAGCTTCCCAAAGGCAGCGATCGCACTTTTTCTACCTATTTTATTCTAAAAATACAGCAAACCCTAGCATATGTTGGCTGCTCAGTCTATGTTGAATGAATGCATGAGTAAATGAAATAGCACTGGAGAAATCACTAAATCATCTCAAATAAAATAAATATGAATGTGCCATATGTAAGACAAAAGTCCACTAAAACATAAATAAGAGAGTTAAGAAACCAGTCCTATAATATTCCAAAATCTAAAATTTAACATCAAAACTAGAAAAACCTTAACCATAAGATTAACAGATTATTTCTCTCCTATTCCTGGGTACTGTTTGGAGGTGCTGATGAAAAATGTATTGCTAAAGCAGCGAATATTATTATGAATATATTTTGTTCTTCCTGGGATCACTGGGAAACCCAAGAAGGAATGCTTGAGCCCTAGAGGGCAGAGGGAGACAGTTTTCAATCAGCATGTGATTTTCTGTTTTGCTTAAAGTCTCACCAAAAGAACACTAGAAATATAGAAGTGGAATGAATCTTAAAGGTAATCCAGGGTTAGTGGGAAACATGCCCACTGGACGTGAAAGTAAGCAGACACCCGTTTCCTCTGTGTTCAGAGATGCTTTTGTAGTAGATGTTAACACTCTACTCCAGGAATCTATGATCAACTGAGTCACCTTAAAAGAGGTGATGCTAATTTGCCATCCTGGGGTTAAATATAAACTCATTAAGTTGTAAGGGTGTGGGGTTGAGAGTCAAAAATTAATCAGCACGCCCGAGGTTATATTACCAGTCTGTTTCCCTGGGTAGGAACAATCTGTACCACGACCTTGAGTATAGACAGAGAAGACCACTTCCTACATACTGTGATCCCAGGGATTATGATACCGTCTCCCTAACCAAAGATATCTCATGCATGGCCTAGTACATGTGCTAGTGTTTCTACCAGTAAAGATTCACTCCTGAGGCTTGGAAATTAATCGCTTATCCAAATATATACACTGGGGAAGATGAAGACTTTCAGAACTCTTGGTTGTTTTCAAATGTTTCCATGATTCTTTCCTGACAGTGAATTTTGACATTTTAGAATGAAAAAGAGAAAGAAACGATACATACAAAGGGAGGAAACAAAGATTTTTTCCACCTAACCCCTCACCTCTGTGGGTCCAAATTCTTGTCACCTGTCAAGGCCCAGGGACGGTGAGCTGCCCATCTCCATGAAGCACTCCCCACATCCCAGACAGAAGGCGTTTACTACCTACCATGTCCCGGAGTTATTTAGGTACACATCCTAGCTACTCTTCCAGAATAGAAGATTCTGTTTTTCTCACTGTCTACCCCAGGGCCTTGAGCCTGCCTCTGGAATGTCTTTGCTGAATGAATGATAAAATAGCAAACGAGGGTAGGGAAGGCATTGAAGGTGTGATTCCTGTACGTGGAACCAACTGAGATTCACGAAGCCTTCAGCGTAACTCCCACCCAGCTACATGTTTTCTGGGTGCAACAACGGGGAACTTCAAACGCTAAAGAACAGCAAGCTATTCTCCTTGAAACATGCCCTTCTTGTGAATCAGCAGGAAGGATGAGAACGCGACTCATTTGAGAAGGATGATCCTAGCACGCAGACTACACTCACTACATGCATGTAAAATGCTTCAGTTTTTTATCCATTAGAGATAAAATGAGTCTATTCAGAGTGTATATAATCTGACATTGATTTACAACTTCTATTTTTTTCCACCAAATATGAATCACATTCTACTATATATGGTGCTGTTAAAACAGAAAAAAAAAAAAAAGACAGTTATTGTAGCCACCTGGTAATTTCAAGTAGTAAACTTTAAGGTTGAGTTTCCTATTAAAACTAGCCTTTTTGGACCTACTGTGCATTTTTACTTAATAATAAAATATTATTTTAGTGGATAGGCCTCTGTTTGAATCATTTATTATGGAAAAGATCAATGGAAAGGGGCTCAGGCCATTCCCGAAGGAAATGAACAGATCTGAATATGGATCCTGAAGCTTTCACCCACTCCTTGTATTTTGGATTCCTACTTACTCAGCATAATGACATATTTTTGCTCATAACTGCTTCAATCAGCACTTTTGTGGCTTCAAGGTCAGGACTACCTGCTGAGACCGCCTTGCAATTCAATAAGCAGCCAGAAGGGGCGGCGGTGCACAGAATTAACTACACAAATTGCTTTCTCTGTGTCTCCGTTTTAATAAGCATCCCTCCTAAACAACTCACACACTAAAAAATTGACTTAGGACCGGAAAATAAATAGTATTTACTCATTAGTAGTCCAGACTCTAAAGACTCAATGATAATGATAATAACAATGTCATTATTTACAAATATCTCAGTGATGACCTCATCAATTCCCCAGGCAAATGCACTGACTGACAAAAGTTTTCTGATTTGCAGGACAATTCAAACTAGCTTAAAACGTTAGTACGCTAAGAAATAGACCAGCTTATTGGTTTTATCTAGCTTTGAATTTCCCAAATTGACATGAGTTCATTTGGAAAATTACAAAGCTTAGTAAGTAGAATCAGCACTATGGCATTTTTTAAAAAGTCACATAATACCTAGGATTTTCCATGCATATTTAGGGCATCTCTTCTATTAGATAATGGAAATGTTTGCAATCATATATATATATATATAAAATATATGATATAGCAATCATATATATATGATTATGATATATTTGTATATATGATTCTCTTACAACCAGCATATTAAATTGTAATCAGCATATTAAAATCGTCACTCACACCAATAGTTCCTTCTCAGAACTAAAGTATAACAAATCATTACATAAACATTTTTTTGGCTACATATTTTGGTAATTTCACTTGCCACTGCATTTGATAAAGACTAAACAAACAATCAAAAGTTTTTGGAATTAAAAAACAAACACTGGTTAATATGCTAGTTGTTTCCTTGACAACGACATTATCTAGTCAGGGTACACACATTCACACATGCACACCAGACACATTATTATCTTTCTATATGTTAGATTCCTTTTGCTTTCACAAAGCATTTGATTCAACCAATAATATACAAGTGTAATCGGCCAAAAAGTGTCACTGATGGGATATTTGAACTCAAATTCCCATCAACTACATATTTTGGCCATTGTTCAACTTGGCTGTTGGCTGCATCTTGGATTTTAAATAATCAACCAATATTTACTGAGTTTCTACTATATGTCAGGCACTGTTTCAGGAGCTTTGGATTCAAAGTTTGAAAAGCACGGTCCTTGCTTTATGTTCAAGTTCGAGACAGGTGTAAGTAAAAGACTGCATTACAGTTTGGGAAGTGCTAGGACAGAATCATGTTCCATGTGCTGAAGGAGCTCAAAGGAGAAAAATACACATGCTTGTCATGGGGGCTACTCAGGACTCAAAGTTCTAAAGCTATAGAAAATTGACATTCACATCAGATATTTAAAAAAATATTTGTAGCTGAGGTTTTCCCATTACATAATGGGAAGTTTTTCAATCATCTTGATTAACCAAAATGGCAAGCTTTCTGCTGGCACATGAACTTGGCCTCATTCGTACCCACGTACAAGTTGATCAAGAATCTGCTATGAGTTTTCTCAGAAGGAATGTTATATTCCACACCCTCCTTCTCATGACTCGTTTTTCCAGAATGAGGAATCTTGCCCATCATTTGTGCCACCTCTAACGTCAAATGGGTAAGTAGTCAGAACGTATACGTGGCCACTGAGTAGCTTTCTTATTTCTTTTTCCTGTTCTACATACTGTCTTGGGTGAAAAATAGCACATGCACTGAAGTTCCAACTCATGCTCAGAGTCTTTGATGTGTGCAAGACATAAGAGTCCTTCCTTTCAAACCTGAGAATACGTGAAAGAAGACCTTTGATTTTTCGTTCTCTCATGCCTTACTTCCAGTCTTCCTTTTTACAGCCACTATGTAACGAGTGGGTACAGATATGGGTACGCCTGCCTGTGGGCTGACGCTGTTGACTTCCTAATCCCTCTCAGTCAGACAGTCCCTTCCGCCAGACTAATCCCTGAAGTTTTGATGGGACCTGCTCTCTGTCTTGGTTCCCTAAGCTGGTGACCAGCCTCTTGAAGACAGTTCCCCAATCAGGGCTTGCTATTTTCTTCCAGATGCCAGCTCTCACAAAATGGCTGTAAATCCAAGGTGTTCTTCTACTTTGGTTGATTATTCTTGCTACTCTTAGAAATTTTAATAATTCAGTATAAAAAACGGACTTTTGATCTGCCACTTTATATTCCCCTATTCTTGAACTTGGCCTCATTTGAGAGTTCATAATCTGGTCCTAATTTTAAACCCACTTTCCAGGTCAAGGATATCTTATCTTTTAATATAGAGAATAAATGAGAGAGTGAATGTGTTCATAAAATTGTATCTGACACACAGATAGACAGATAACATATCATACATACATATCACCTCTGTGTAAATACATTTAAAGTAGATCAACACGCGACAGAATACTACTAAAACTCACTAGAAACTAGGAAGCATGTGCTTCTAAAAGACTATTTGTCAGTATAAAAATTACACAGTGATTTTTTTCAATATTAATTATACTGCCTAATGATTTGTCAGTAGAAGAAACAGCATTTGTTTGAAGAAGAAGTTTTGTCCTGACGATTGGCTAAATTAGCCAACAAAGGATAGAACTCCGTGCTTCTGCACTAAGCCTTAATTCACCCAGAGTGATTAGAGTTCCTAGTTGATTTCTGAATGTTGCCCTCTCCTCTCTTTCAGAATGCAAATCTAAGGTCCCCGCCTATATAAAATTAATTAATGGTTAAACTAATATATGGGTTTGCGCATGAACCATTTCTTTAGCACTTTTAGTATCTGAAAGAGCATTCTGAGAGAATAAATTGGCAGAAGGAATTTATGACAACAGATCTTGCATACTTAATTCTAAAGAATGACTCTAACATCACATGTTAAAACAGTAAAGTGAAAAAAAAATATCTCTTTTTAAATAAACTTTGAATTTTAGATCAGCTTTGGATTTACAGAAAAATTGTGAAGATAGTACAGAGATTTCCCTCACACCTTAAACTTAGTTTTCCCCTAATATTAATATCTTAAATTAGTGTGGTCAATTTGTCATGGTTAGTAGATCAATATTGATATATTTTATAACGAGTCCATACTTTATTCAGATTTGCTTTTTACTTAATGTCCTTTTTTCTGTTCAAGGATCCATCTAAGCTACTGCACCACATTTAGCATCATGTTTTCTAAGGGGTCTCTCACCTGTGACAGTTCTCGGGATTTCCTTGTTTTTCATGACCTTGACAGTTTCGAGGAGTACTTGACTTGCTCAGGTATTTCATGGAATACCCCCTCTATTAGGATTTTGACAGTTTCTGTGACATATAAATTACATACCATACAACTGACCCATTTAAACTAAATGTCGTTAGCTTTAGTATATTCACAGATCTGTACAACCACAGTCAATTTTAAATTATTTTCATCAACTACAAAAGAGACCCCATACCCTCTACTATCACCCCCGTATCCCCCTCATCATGAACGCCCACCACACCCACCTTCCAGACCCTAAGCAACCACTGATCTACTTTCTGTTTTTGTAGATTTCCCTGTTCTGGACATTTCACATGAATAGAATCATATAGTATATGGTTTATTTTGTGACTGGCTTATTTTGCTTAGCATAGTATTTTCAATATTCGTCCATGTTGTACCATGTTTCGGTATCTCATTACTTTTTATGGCTGAATAATGTTTCTTTGTATGGATATAACACCCTTCTTTATCCATTCATCCATTGATGAGCTACTGGGTTGTTTCCACTTTGGGGCTATTATGGATGATTTTCTTTAAAACTTTTGTAATACAAGTTTTTGTGTGGATATTTGTTTTCATTTTTCTTGGGTATATATCTAGGAGTGGTATTGCTGGGTCACATGGTAATGCCATGTTTAATCATTTGAAGAACTGCCAGACTGTTTTCCCAAGTACTGCACCATATTACATTCCTACCAGCAGTTGATGAGGGGTTCCAATTTCTCCACATCATTGCTAACAGATTATTACCTTACTTTCTGATTCTAGCCATCCTAATGGGCGTGAAGTGGTATCTCACTGTGGTTTTGGTTTGCATTTCCCTGATGACTAATGATGCAAGCATCTTTTCATGTGCTTATTGGCCATTTGTATGTCCTCCTTGGAGAAATATTTATTAGGATCCTTTCCTTATTTTTTAGTTGGATTACCTGTCTTTTTATTATTGAGAGGTAAGAGTTATTTCTATATTCTAAACATGATTTTTATCAGATATATAATTTGCAAATATTTCCTCCCATTCTGTGGGTTGTCCTTGTACTTACTGGATGGTGACCTCTGAAGCACAAGTTTTTAGTTTTGATGAATCAATTTATCTTATTTTTCTTTTGGGCCTTGTGCTTTTGGTGAAAACATCCTTCTTTTCTCATTGATTGTTGCAGGCAGCTTACTCTCCTTTCAATCAATAACTGTTGCAAGCCTTGGTGATTCTCCTACATCTTCCAACTCCTTTATCCCCACCCCACCTCTTTCTCTCCCAGGACTGCTGACTATAAATTAGCTTCTCTCCCTCCATGGAATCGTTTCATTCTCTCTTCTTGATTCCTGTATCTCCATCTCCCCTCCCTTATTCACAGTTCTTCCACTAGAACAAATGTCTTTATTTATTGATCCCTTACCATCCACTTCCTCTCTCCTTGGATGGATTATATAGATTGAGGCAGGGCATAGACTCAATGATCCATTCCCTCAATTTCCACTCAACTGTAATGTTCATAATTTTAACAAAACTGCTTTTAAACATACAACCAGTGCCTTCTGTTTGCTAATTCAACGGACTGTGTTTAGTCCCTGTAGCCCTGGAACTCGCTGTGGATTTTGATCTTGCTGCCACACCCTCTTTTTTTTTTTTTATTTTTTTTATCGCAATGTATAAAAGAAAAGGAAGGGGAACATTTATGGGCAGAGTGCTCAGACTTCCCTTTAACAAACACATTATCTCATTTAATGGGAGCTTGAATGTCACTTTCCTCAAGGAAAACATCCCCGATCACCCTCTCCGAAGGATCTCCAACACCCCTTCCCCCTTGTTCTCTGCCACACAGCCTATTCATTTCCTTCATAGCACTTACTTTAATTTTAAGTATGCATCTCTTTGTCTCCTTGCACGTGTACTACACTCAATTGTTAGCTCCACTCACACCACGAGGCAATGCAGCAGAGAAGCTAACCCCTGGGACCCAAAGATCATCGTACGGCAAATATTCCATACGTATGTTTCTTCTATCAAGGAATTCACTAGCTTTCAAAACATTCTCTATGTGTATCTCAGGAGCCAAAAACTAATAAAAACAAATTTAGATTTACATTTCTGTTTTTAACTGAGATGTCTCAGGATACCTTAAGGTGTATGGAATCCTTCAGCCTTCAGTATCTTATGAAGTCTCCCCTAGAGTAAAACTCTTTGTTCAAAATGTACCAAAAGAAGGTTGTTTTTCAAAAAAATAAAAAAAAGGGGGGGGGGCTACTTTTACTCCCATTTTACAGATGGCGAGAGTAGAGCTCAAAGAGGTTAAGAAATTTGCGCAGGGCGCACAGCTGGTGGCTGGCGTGTCCAGGACAGGAACCCGGGCGGCCTGGTCCCTCGCCCCCTGTCTTCAAGCCTTTCTTCTGCTGCTTTCATCCCTCTACCAGCTCCTGTTCAGCCTTTTGTTTCTCAGGCTGCTTCATCCCAATCACTTTCTCAGTTGCTTCTCCCCTGCCAGTTCCTGCTTTTTTACATTTGAGTCTTCCATCCGTGATTCTTCTCTCTCGTCTACACTCTGTGCGGAGTGAGATGATCTACTCCTACGGGTCCAAACCCTGCCGTCTGTCTCTGTAGATGGTCCATCTGATGTCCAGTCTTGGGCACTACCTACCTTATCCGTCTCTACCTGGATGTTCCACCCTCATCTCAGAAAGCACCTGACGTCTAAATGCCCCCTGCTCTTCCTCCCTTGAACTGACATTTCCAGGGAACAGAACTGGCAATCACCCATATGACCATCAAGACTTGTGTTGACTTTTTAAAAGATAACTTTATCAAGATAACACACTTTGAAATCCCCCCTTTTAAAATGTACAATTACAGAGCATATTTACGGAGAAGGGCAACCATCACCATAATCCAATTTCAGAGCATTTTCAACATCCCCTAAAGAAAGCTGGTCCCCATTTGCTATCACTCCCCGTCCTCCCTCTATCCCTTCCCCCACCTTGGGAGACCATCAATCTATTTTATTTCCCTATAAACTCTCTCTCTCTCTCTCTCTTTCTCGACATTTAATCTGCCACCAAGATCTAACTTACATGCCTCCTCAGTAAGTCTCAAATCTATCTACTTCCTTAGCTCAGGTTTTCCATTGTTCTTAGCTGTGTTGTAATTTTCTCCTAAGAGGGCATACTATAAATTTTTGCTCTCCAATCTATTCCTGCCAGAAAAAATTCTTGCAAGAGTAAATACAGTCATGTCATTCACCTACTGAAAATGTTTGAAATGTCCCACTCTGCCTTCAGAATAAAGGCAAATACCTTCATACAACATGAAATGTCCTTTATGGTCAGGCCCCCGCATATCTCCCCAGTCTCACGACTCACCCCACCCCTCATGATATCAAATTGCAACCACCTTTAATCTCTTGCAGTACCCTCCACCCAGGGTAATCTCTCCCTCCACACTGCTAATTCTCCTGCTAAAGAAAGCTTCCCTGGTGTTTACATAGTGACACTCTGCTAATCCTCCAAACCTCAGCTCAGGCATTAAAGGTTTCAACAATGTCAATCACCATCAGTGGTTGTATCTTCTGTTCCCCCAAATTAATGTTCCTGTGACTATTATAACACACATTCTGGGTATTTATCTATGTCTTCTTCTGTTATGAAAGTTCCGTGATGCAGACTGTTCTCTTATTTGCAACGATAAGAAAAATTCCTTGCATCTAGCATCCATTTAATAAATATTTGTTGATCAAAAAGCATGAATGGAAGTTAATAATAGATTATGACATTCATCCCAGGGATGTTCCCCAGGCTACTTTATGACTTTTCTAGACCATATTTCATGTCAACTATACATTGAAAAAGATGCAGCGTTAAATGTGTATAATTGTGTATGTGTATAGCTGTGAATTTACATACGTATGAAAGCAAAAGGGGGAGGCTGACATTTCAGGCTCTGTGGATTCAGGATTTAAACCTGCAAGCAGCTTGATCCTATTACACACTGAAAACACCCAGGTGCACGTGAAGAAAGGAACCCGAGGTTAGGGAGGGGCACCTATGAATTAGTCACTCCTTTACAGGTGCCTTTATGGTAAGTGCAGGCTTTGGTGTCTGGAGAGGAGAATGGAGGAAATGACACAGGTGGACGTTTTAAAAGAAAACGGGAACACTATTTAGCATTGTCAAGTGAAATTTCATGAATAGAGGTAATGGGGAATTAAAATTTGTCTAAATTATATACTCACTCAAAATCCAACCACATCGATCCTTCCATTTCTATGTTTTTTTTAAGCTCACTGAATTGAAGGATTAGTGTCAATGCATATAATTCCCCAAATTCATAGAGATTAAACCTATTTTGCATAAGTTTTCTCAATACTAACTTTTTTAAGACATCATTTCAAGCAATGGCTTAGCTTGTTTTCAATATGGCATAAGTTAAAGAAGATTAGGAGACGTGTGTTGAATAAAATGTTTAAAGGTCTAAAGACTTTTCACAGAAATGAATTAAATTATTATTTATTGTATCCATAAAATATCTCAGAAAGACTTCTTACTTGGTCGGGGTGGGGGGGAAGAGAGACAGAGAGAAACAACTTTCAGAGTGAGGAGATAAAAAAGTAAACACACGCATAAAATAAATGTAGAGGCCACCAAGCATTAACTAGTGTTGAGAAGAAAAATGAAATAAGATGAGGTGGTGAAGAGGAGAGAATCGCATTTATAACATAGGATGCGCAGGGCCATTTTCTTGAGCAAGGTGGCTTCTGATCGGACATCTGAAGAAAAGGAGGGATAAGCTGTGTGGTAGGGGGATAAAGGGGCAGCAGGTGGTGCCCAGTTGCTGAGTGGAAGGGGCTCTGTAAGTTTCAGAAGCCCTGAGGATTCCTGGGCGGCTTCAGCAGTGTAAGTAAAAAGTCGGTGAGGATGAAGTCAGAGAGGGACCTACAGCCTAGATTATGTCGGATATCCGTGATCATTGTCAGGACTGTAAAATTATACAAGAAATGAGACAGAAAATTACTGGGGGGCTTTGCACAGAGGAATAACTTGATCTGACTAGTTCTAGTTTTCTCGAAGAATCACAGTAGTTATTAAGTAGATGACAAACTGTGTTCCGGGTAGAGACGGTGTCTTAGTCCCTTTGGGCTACCACAACAAAACATCACTGCCTGGGCCCCTTATAAACAACAGAAGTGATTTCTCACAGTTCTGGAGGCTCGGAATTCAAGATCAAGATGCCTGCTGATTTAGCATCTGGTGAGGCCTTTCTTTGTGGTTCATAGACGGAGTCTTCTCACTCTGTCCTCACAGGGAGGAAGGGGTGAGGGAGCTCTCTGGGGTCTCTGTTATAAGGACACTAATCCCTCATGACGTAATCACCTCCCAGAGTCCTACCTCTTAATACCATCATCTTGGGGATTAGTATTTCTACCTGTGAATTTTGGGGAGACACAAACATTCAGATCATAGCATGGGGTGTGTGGAAAAAGTAAAAGTAAAAAGGCAGGTTTATAGGCTATGGTGATAACTAGTGAAAAGTAATGATGGTTTGAACAAGGATGGCATAGAAGTAACGAGACGAGACTGTGGATATATTTTAATGTGATAACCAACAAGATAAGATAAAAGATTGGAGATAAAGTTTTAGAGAAATGCAGAAATCAAGAATGGCTCCAGGCATCTTGAATTAAGCCCTGAAATTGCCATTTACTGACATGAGAAAAACCACAGGGAGGAAGAGTTCAGGGGAGACGTCTGGGCACAGCTACAAACATGGCAGAGGAAAACATGGAGAAGGTGCTTGGGGCCATGCAGGTGACACCACAAAGGGATTTAGGGATGCTCTAAGAGGTCCCAAGTCTGATCCCAGGGACTTAAGATGTGCAGGGTTTAGGAAGATAGGAAAAGCTTATACAGGTGAGGGAGACAAAGAAGTCAGAGAGGTGGAGGGAAACCTAGGGAGACCATAGCCTCACAGTCAAGTCAGAACATGGAAGGAGGGGACCACCATGTGTACCACCATATATTTCTCAGAGACCATGTGAAAGGGAAAGGGATAAATGACCCTTGGGTTGGACCATGTATAGGCCACTGGTGAACTCTGGTGGACATCATGGTTATTCGTCAAAGGTTCCATTGGTTCCCATCATGAAAAATGGGTTTATGTGGCTGATCAACTGTATGAATTGAGAAACTTGACCTCAGTTGTTTAATCTCCAACATGGGGAGAAAAACTATATTAAAATGTGTTTTGAGGATTACTTGAAAAAAATATAACAAATACTTAGAACAGTGAGTGAGAGATACAGTTTCAATGAATGGTAGCTATTTATTTTCTGCTAGCTAGTTTATGGTATTTACCATAAAATCACTGGAGACCTCGCCCAACATCAATACACATCCAAGGCTTAAGTAAACAGATATTTATCCTCGCTCCTCATGAGAATCAACGGACCAGAACATGCAACTGGATTCTAGAATATCAGTACTAACATCATATACATAGTCTTGAAACATTCAATTACTGCTGAGTATTTTAGTGAAAAGCATAGCTCACTTCTATTTTTAATCTCATACTCTCATTCCTGCAAATTTTAGCCACAATTTTGCAGAGCTGTTTTTGATTCTCACATAAGCAACACTCTCTTTTATATCTCCACCTGGGGGACTTGGCAGAATATTTAGTTTGGATACAAATGTGTGCATTTCTCAAATTTGATTTATCGATTATGAAAGCTTATCAATTTTCCTTTAAAATTAATGTTTGATATAATAAATATGTACAACACAATTTATGTATCTGATAAGCATTTTTTTTTGTATATTTCTTTGGAGTAATTTTAAATAAAATATGCAAATCCTTTAGAAAAGAAGAAATGGAATCAAAAGAGAATTCTTTCTTGATTTAAAATTGCCTTTCTAAAACAGTGCAAATTTTAAAAAAAATTGAAGAGCAAGTGAAATGTTACTTGTCTTCATAAATGGATCCTAAAAGAAATGTCAAGGCATTATTCAAAAGTGATTGATATTTGAATCAATACCTACCTATATTTGGAAATATTATTCTTTTTATTAATAGTATTTTTAGTTCTTGGGCCATTAATCTCATCTGTTTCCATGTGACATATAAAATGATGTAATTATAGAGTTTAATCTATACAATTATGCATGCAAAACTATATCTGGTTATTTTTTAAATGAATAACTTGTGTGGGTTTTCCTCTAGCATCTCAAATGATAATAATGTGCACATAAAATGCACATAAAACAAGAGTTCCAAGTTGCTATTAAAGTATCTAAAATAGCATATCTATCATTTTGAGGAATACACACATACATACATACACACACATACATACACACATACACATACATACACACAATGCACATACACACATACATACACACATACATATACACACGCACACAAATACACATACACACATGCACACATACACACACACATACACACATACACACATGCACACACAAATACAAATGCACACATACACACATGCACACATACACACATACACACTCTCTCACATTTGGCACAACTGACACAACAGCCTCCTTCTCCAATGCATATGTTAATATCACCTAACAATTATATATATTTCTAAATATATGTGTATTATAAAGTTATGTATATAATTTTTAAATTGAGTCTGATATTTTAAAATCCAAATTTGCTCAACATGTTACCTAATTCTTGACTTATCTCAATAACATGAATTTAAATGATTCTCACACATAGAAACAGATGCATTATTTAGAAAATTAAAGTACCTGTAGTTACACAAAATCTCTGGTTTAGTGTTCCTAAGGAAATAATGTGCACTACCTCTACTTTGAATAAAGAGAAAATCTCATTAAGAATCTTGGAATTTACTGCAATAAAATCAGCACCTTACACTGAAAACATTTACTTTCATTTACTTTATATTGTCTGAAGTAAAACTGATAACTTTGAATAATAAATACACAATTTTGTTATTTTTTTTTTCACTGAAAAAATGATGTAACAACATATTAGAAGATCATTTGGAAAATTATGTTCTTATTACCCCAACATTCTAACCCAACAATGACCATCATTAAAGATGACTTTAGTTTCCATTTTTACACAGATCTAAATACAATGAACTTCAATTTGCAATTCTTCTTTTTATGATAGAAGTTAGGGGGTCTTCCATAGACCCCAGTTGCTTTAATGTAGAGCTTGTGCACAATTCCTTCACAGGAAAGACAATAGTGCTGCTCTAACCAAAAACAGAAGCCTATTCTACGCATTGCCCAGATCTTAAAAGGACTCAGTTGAACAATTATTCTTCATTTTATGCATTTTAGGACTCATTGTTTCCAAGTAATTTTAACTAAACTCAATCATGAGGTTGAAAGAAAAATCATTGTGAAGAGCTTTAATCTTTCTTTGTCAATCATTTGAAATTCTTGCCAAAAAAATTGTTTCTGTCAGTTTATATTTACACAGGAAATCCTCGAGATGTAACATAACAGCAACAGCTAAATTGGAAAGACTGGCATTATGTCATATTACGTTGCTCAGGTTTTGACACTTTGATGGTTCTAAGCCTACATGAACCATCAATAACAGTAATCCAACTGTGCTACTAATTCAAAGTGACTAGAATTATGTCATACTAAACTGCAAAGTTTATGACATGGGTTTAAGAGGTGGATGGCTAACATTTCACTTCAAATGAGAAGCTTTCCGCGAAACCTCAATTTACCAGACTTTCTTAAATTCCCATTAAATCCCTTCTCTTTCTTGGTTCTTAGTTCTGCTGCAAACATCGTATGTATCTAGTCATCTATTTAATTCTCCAGGGACTTGTTCCCAAACGGATAGAACCAAAAAATGACAGACCACTGTCTTTGAAGAGTATCTCCTGTGGATATCACTTTCCTAACTGTTTCTCTAAGGTAATACTGACAAAAGATGTTTGTCTGTTCTATTCTTTATTCTTTCCTTCTCTTTTTAGACATCTACATTTTAAAAGACATCCATTTTCTCACTACTTCATGCTAGACACTCTTAATCCCCACAAGATGAGTACTATTAATTTTTACTTGACAGTTGAGTAAATAGAAGTCCAGAGAAGCTAAATTATTTCTCCAGTGGCACATAACTTATATGTAGCTGAGTCAGAATATAAAATGACATTCCCTGTTTTTCCTTTACCAGGATCATAAAGGAATACATATAAATAAATATGTAAATACAGAAATACATATATATAAAAGTTACAACATGAAAGTGATGTTAAAAGCCAACCTTCCATCTAGTTTCTATTTAGATTTTAAAAACATACAGTAATGAGTGAAAAGGGGAAGATGTACATTCCAACAATGCAGAATCCTTATATTTTGTGATCTTATTATTGTAACCTTATCATCCACAGATAAACCTTACATTTTATGACCTTATCATTCCTTAATATGGGCTACACCGAGTAGTACGGAGAGTCTAGATGCTGGACTTCTTAATAATAACTGTCGCTTTTCTGAAAACTTCAGTTGCTCATTTTCATTCAAAATAATGGTGGGAATGTAAATTGATACAGCCACTACGGAGAACAGTATGGAGGTTCCTCAAAAAACTAAAAATAGAACCACCATATGACCCAGCAATCCCACCCCTGGGCATATACCCAGAGAAAACCATAATGCAAAAAGACACATGCACCCCAATGTTCATTGCACCACTATTTACAATAGCCAGGTCATGGAAGCAACCTAAATGTCCATCAACAGACGAATGGATAAAGAAGATGTGGTACTTGTATACAATGGAGTATTACTCAGCCATAAAAAGGAACAAAACTGGGTCATTTTTAGAGACATGAATGGACCTAGAGAGTGTCTACAGAGTGAAGTAAGCCAGAAAGAGAAAAACAAATATCATACACTAATGCATATATGTGGAATCTAGAAGAATGGTATAGACGATCTTATTTACAAAACAGAAGTAGAGACACAGATGTAGAGAACAAACGTATGGACACCAAGGGGGAAAGGGGTGGGTGGGAGGAATTGGGAGATTGGGATTCACACATTTACACTATTGATACTATGTATACAGTAGATAACTAATGAGAACCTACTGTATAGCACAGGGAACTACTTAATGCACTGTGGTGACCTAAATGGGAAGGAAATCCAAAAAAGAAGGGATATATGTATATGTATAGCTGATTCATTTTGCTGTACAGGAGAAACTAACACAACTTTATAAAGCAACTATACTCCAATAAAAATTAATTTAAAAAAATTTTAAAAAGCGATGAACAATACGAAAAATAAACCATCAGAAAACAGTTTTGCGAGGAAGTTAATAAAATGAGCCCTGTGATAACAAGTGGACCCATATCTTTTACTTTCATAATTAATTTAACGATTGTTGCAGCTGAAACTTTGGTGCAGCCTTCTAACCATCTGCAAAAGCTAGAAAAATCTGGGGTTGTCAAGTACTATGCAAATCGATGACCACGCCCTGCTCCTCAAATAGCTTCTGGAAAATGAATGGCCACACTGCTGTGTCTTGTCATCAAAGAGCATTTGATCAATATAGTTCCTCCTTACAAAGATGACCAACACTTGATTATATGCAAGGTATTACTAAATGCAGAACCTAAATATATCCTATGTAAGTGAAGACACCCCAATGAGGTACAGTTATTTATAGGCAGCAATTACCTGAGGCCAACACGCTTTCTCCTCAAGCTAAACTCTGATTTCAAATCTCTTTACTTTTGCATAAGCAAATTGCTAGTGATGGTCCCACAGCAGCCATAACTTGGCTTTTTTCATAGATGCTGTATTTTATAACCACCTTGCACTTATCACTTTATTACGCTGCAATGCAAGCTTAGATACAGAATGACGGTGCTGAGGGAAGTTACAGGTTGGAATGCGTTGCTTTATGTGTATGTAAATTCTTAAAGATAGGGCCATACTAATGATCGATGCACTTTATTTTTCAGTTGCTTAAAGAGTAGTGCATTATTGATCACTATAAAAAGTGAATTGATTTTGATACACATGACAACATTTCACTGACTGCATGCTCTCAACCGTGCATGTCTTTACAATATTGCACACTGGATATGTTGTCACAGATGCTGGGTGGGATTCTCTAGTTGAGACCTTACTACCACTATATACGGTTATACAAACTCCTTAGGTATTTTCAGGAATTTGTGCATCCTTTAAATTCAATTTTCAAAATGGCTAAATGTGTAAAAGGCTTTGGTGAATCACTGCTTTCCCATGACCTCCACTTTGCCTCTTAGACCCGGGGAGACAGCAATAAGCAGGATTCTCCGACCAAAGCTTATTCATCTGCAAATTGGGAGAATAATGGGCTGACGTGAGAGTTAAATAAGTTAATGCGTGCAAATTGCTTAGGAAAATGTTTGATCCTAATTTGTACGTTAGGTTTCTTTCATTCGTAGTCGTTTAATATTAGTGTTGGTATTAACACATTCTTATCACTGTTATTAAAAAGCCAGGACTTCCCTGGTGGTGCAGTGGTTAAGAATCCGCCTGCCAATGCAGGGGACATGCGTTCGAGCCCTGGTCCGGGAGGACCCCACATGCCGCGGAGCAAGTAAGCCCGCGAGCCACAACTACTGAGCCGGCATGCCACAATGAAGCCCACGCGCCTAGAGCCCGTGCTCCACAACAAGAGAAGCCACCGCAATGAGAAGCCCGTGCACTGCAATAAAGAGTAGCGCCCACTCACTGCAACTAAAGCCCGCGTGCAGCAACGAAGACCCAACGCAGCCAAAAGTAAATAAATTTAAAAACAAATACATTTTTTAAAAAAGCCAGTCATTTTCATTAACCTAAATTGAGGAATGATAAATAAGGTTTCAATGGTCTACTTACTGTCAAGATTAATTGATAATTTGTATCTAGGAATAAAAATACAGTTAACAGTAGGGTGTGTTGGTTGAAAGTATTGGATGTGGTACCAGTCAGAACTAGATTTGAAACCAGTGACCATCAGATAGTAGCTGTGTAACTTTGTAAAAGTAGTAAAAAGCTTTGTCAAAAAAGTGACTCTCTGTATGAGTTAGCTCCCCTGAAAAATTGGGATTGATAATATTACCAATCCAGGACAATTTTTGAGAGGGTTAAATGAGAAACTTGCAATTTTGACACAGAGGAATCACTCATATGAGTGTGAGAATAGATGTATCTATGTACATGTATACATGTGTCTATACATATATAGATGGCAGATCATAGATATTTTTTTACTAAATTTATTTATTTATTTATTTATTTTTGGCTGCATTGGGTCTTCGTTGCTGCTCACGGGCTTTCTCTAGTTGTGGCGAGCGGGGGCTACTCTTTGTTGCGGTGTGTGGGCTTCTCATTGCGGTGGCTTCTCTTTGTGGAGCACGGGCTCTAGGTGTACGGGCTTCAGTAGTTGTGGCTCGCGGGCTCTAGAGTGCAGGCTCAATAGCTGTGGCACACGGGCTTAGTTGCTCTGGGGCATGTGGGATCTTCCCGGACCAGGGCTCAAACCCTTGTCCCCTGCATTGGCAGGTGGATTCTTAACCACTGCGCTACCAAGGAAGTCCCCATAGATAGATATTGACTTTAATATTTTATTATATGTTACTACATATCATTTTTAAATGCTAAAATCTGTTTCCAGTTGAATTTTAAAAAAGAAACAATCCTGACTATGTATCCCTTTTATTTAAAATAAATATATAAGCATTACCAAATTTGTGACTCAGAAAAAACATATCTCATAAGTTAAATGTTAATAATTTTGTAAACCTGCTATAGCTTAAGAACCGTATTTTCTCCCAAACATATATACACATGCATACACATATATACACAAATATATATGTGAGTATGTTTGTGTGTGTATACACATACATACCATTAACTCCATTGTGTTTTTTATAGTTTGATGGAAACCAAGAAGAAACTAATTCTCTAGGGCTACTGTATAGCTTTCTTTTATGTTAATTCTCCGTCTGTTTTAATTACTCTGTTACATATAAGTGAGGTAATTGACTAAATTGCCCTTACCAAATAGAATAGTTAGTAATTGCTAAATCTTAAATGAAAGCATATATCTGTGCAAATTATAATAAACCCAGGATAGTTGAATATAATGCATTTATTAATCTTTTCTTTTTTCATGTCTTATGAAAATCTCCAATTTTGTGTTAAATATTATAGTTTAGTTAATGATCACTAAAAGACAAACTAAAACAACAACAGCATAACATCCTAAGTTTCTCATTATTATTTCTTTCTTCTTGTATGGATATTTAAGAAAATTTGGGGAGCATATTCTCTCTCTCTCTCTCCTTTTTTTTTTAACTGTTAAACTACCTTCCACATTCTTGGAATAGAGCATAAACAAAACCAAAACCTTTCTGCTTGCTTATTTTTGTCTATTATACATTATAACTGGTCTTTAATTTCTCATATTTTCTGCCTTTTCAATGAAATTATTTAATATTGTATTTAGAAATTCTAAAGGACAAAGATGATTTAGTATATTGCCATAATCTTAGATAGTCATATACTTGATTAACACAATGTTTAAAAATTGGAAAAAATGCATAATGTGCTTCAATCCCTAATGACAACTGTAAAGTGTCTCTCCTGTGTGCCACCCTGCAGTCTTTAAAATTTTTTGCTAAATAAAAACAATATTCAATGTTTCAAGATCTCTTTATTTGTTCATGTTTTTTTACTTAATCAAATTACCCACCCTTATTGCAAAAATATGTACACATTACAGAATTTTGTAAACTAAATTGTGAAAAACTCCCTATTCTTTCTTAACCCCTCGACTCAAGAGTGAAAACTGGTAACACCTTCTAGGTATCCCTCTAGAACTCTTATTGTATATGCAACACTGGAAGATAAATAGACACACATCATCTTACTAAACTAGGCTTTAGTCACATTTCTATGCACTGTTCTTTATTTCATTTAATAATATGGCTCAGAAACTCTTCAACGGAGATATAACTCAATTTTCTCCAAGGATGCACAATATTCCACAGTTTGGGTGCACCAAAATGTATACGGCCAGGCTCTATTGTGATGGGCATTCAAGATGATACCTGTGTTTTCCTATCACATACAATGCAGTCAAGTCTATCCACATATGTTCATCTTCCTGAGTGTGTGTCCTAGCTGGGCTTCTCTAGAAAACAGAGCATGAGGCCAGCTTTACACTGATACCTTATTAGGAGTTAAAGTGCCAGCGCACGAAGAATGAGGGAAGAGAGAACAGAGTATAGAAGGCGGGGAAGGGCTTCCCTGGTGGCGCAGTGGTTGAGAATCTGCCTGCCAATGCAGGGGACACGGGTTCGATCCCTGGTCTGGGAAGATCCCACATGCTGCGAAGCAACTGGGCCCGTGAGCCACAATTACTGAGCCTGCGCATCTGGAGCCTGTGCTCCGCAACAAGAGAGGCCACGATAGTGAGAGGTCCGCGCACCGTGATGAAGAGTGGCCCCCACTTGCCACAACTAGAGAGAAAGCCCTCGCAAAGAAACGAAGACCCAACACAACCCTAAATAAATAAATAAATAAATAAATAAAATTAAAAAAAAAAAAAAAGAAGGTGGGGAAGCAAAGGCGAGAAGAGGGTCCATGATGAAACCAGCCCAGACAGCCCTTGGTTGTGTGAGACTTCTCCAGACAGGCTGCGTACAGCTCCATCCATCAGAACACCCTCGTGCGAGGAAGGAGAGAGAAATTGAGTGGATGGCTCCCTTCCATCTCCAATGTATCAAGCATTGTCTCAGAGTCCCCAGTTGTGTCACCTCATCCCTTTGGGCCAGATCTCATGCAATGCAGGCATGGGGGGTGGGGGGGCTTCATCTGGATCCAAAGTGGCCAGGAGACCAGAGTCTCTGTGGATGCTGTGGGGTCTGGCAGGGGTGTCAGAGGCTGCACTGCCCCTGGGGGGCAGGGACAGTCAACGGTGTTGGGAAGTGGGAGGAGGCACCAGCCGGGGGTGGGAGACCGTGAGGTGGAGGGAATCTCAGAAGGCATATAAATAGTGTGGGAAAAACACTGAATGAGTATTTCTGTAGGGTTGAGTCCTAGGAAAGGAACTGCAGGGTCCAGAGGGATGAACATGGTTAGTGTGACAACTTCGAAGGTTCATATCACTGTTTCAGGAAATTTCAATTTTCCATTCCAATATATATGTTGGTTTCCTTCATAGTCTTAGATTTTCCTACACTTCCAGCTCGGCATATTGATATAAATGGCATTTCTAAAGCCCAACAGGTATGCTCAACCCTGACCAATTTATCTACCACCACGAGTCTTAGTAGAGCAGCATCTCCAGCCAAGTCACAAAGAGAACACATCAGATCCAACGCCTGTGCATCTGTAAATGGATGGTCTTATGGGCATCCAACACAGTGTTGTGTTTTTGGTTTTGTTTATTATTATTATTATTCTGTAATGCAAAGATCGGATGGTTCTCATGGGCAGTTTGAAAGCCATCACATCAACACACATAGCAAACAACTTTTCTTTAAAAACAAAATACTAAAATAAAATATAAATGACTATACCAAATCATCTCAAAGAGCAGCTTAACACACAATCTGTGCCATTCATATTATTTGTACAGAATCTTCTTTTTCCTCTTTTGAGATTCTACCCTTTAATTGTACACTTGTGGCTAGGAAGGAAAGGGAGTTTGTGGCACCCTTACAAATGTAAATGTTTTTACAAAATGGTAACTCCTAGTTTCTCCAATGTCTACCGTTTCTTAGAAAGTAACCAGATGAAAATAATTAATATGACAAAAAGACATATTTTGGCATGGCAAATTCTGCTTCCCTACAAAGCCATCACTTATATATATATTTTTTAATTTCCAAAATTTCTGCAGAACCCAAACCATATGACAAAGAGTTTTCCTTTTATTTAGAATGGTGATGATAACTTATGTTTTTGTGTTGGAAAACATTACCTTAGTAATTTCCTTAAACCCTATAGCAGAGTAACAAATGTAACAAGTGATTGACAGTTAATTATTTGGTCTTAATTATGTTTATGTTGCCACTTAGTTGAGGTGTAGAGACTTATGCTCATTTAAAAAGACTTAATTAAGAGGTGGGAGTTGAAAAATCATTACTTACAAAAATTAAATCAATTTTTAAATATTGTAAAAGTAATATATTAATTACACAGGCCTTCAGTTGGTCATCCAAAGAGGGGAAATCCAGGAACTCCTCCCTGTGATCAAACCATGCATACCAGCATTTTCTTACCTTTATGAAACAAGCCAACATTTTAACACTTACTTGATATTAGGTGATATTAAGGCATTATTGGTAAGTCTGTAGCGCTGTGTCTGATTTGTGAACTATATTGCCTGTGATTTGCTTTAAAATGATATGAGATGAGGAAAAAGGATAACCAATAGTCAATACTTTGGGTTAGGTGGTGGGTATTTTGTATAGGTTTAAAATTCACTCAGATCAAAAGTTCTTTAAAAATGTCCAGAAACTCTTTTCTCTCCTTCACATTTTAGATCCATTCCAGAGTGCTGTGGATGTGTGTGTGTGGTGTGTATGTCTGTGGTGTGTATGTCTGTCTGTGGTGTGTATGTCTGTGTGTGGTATGCATGTCTGTGTGTGCTGTATATGTCTGTGTGTGGTGTGTATATGTATGTGTGGTGTGTATGTCTGTGTGTGGTGTATACATATTCACACATGTGCACAATGATGAAAAGGAACCACATGAAGGCACTCAGCGGGAGAGAGATGAAAACTCTAGAGTTGTATCCAGAGAATGTTTACTTTTGAGAAAATTTTGAGATAAATTTTATTTCCTGAGGGTGGTCTTAGTGGGGTCAGAAATGACCAAACTTTTATGTACTATCTTAGCAGCATCTGGTAACATAGGATACCTCAAAGTTACTGACAAGAAACAATTCAATTTCTTTCAAGGCTGGAACTCCTACTAAGCAATCAATACATCCATTCATTCCTCCATCCATGTTTCCATCCAACCATTCAGGAGACACTTACTGACAATACAGTGGTGAACAAATCAAAGCAAATCAATATTTGAATCTCTTACTTCAAGGAGCTCACAGTCTAGAAAAATATGGATCACCTATTTTGTAGAAAGTCATGCTATGTTGGGAGTTTGGATCACCACAGAAGGGTGTTGTTATAAATGGCCTAATAGTTTACTCCCAATAAGGATGCTTTGCTGAAAAATTCTTTTAACAGGTATGACTTTTAGAAATGGTAACTAGAAAGAAGGAAGGAAGGGAGGGAGGGGAGAAAGAAACAATGAACAATGTCAAGGGATAAATGTGCAATCTTATCTTGAATAAATAATAACTTAACGTGTGTTGTGATTTTGTTATCCATCTATCCATCTATCCATCCATCCATCAATCCATCTACTCAACTATATATCTATCCATCATCTATCTTTGTCTTAAAACTCTGACATAAGCAGTCACTGCATAAGGTCTTTTTCTACAGTATTCTGCAAACCTTTATCATTTTCCAAGTGGCCTCATGTCTATATAACTACAAGGAATGAACCATGAGCATGTGTCATTTGTATCACTAAAAGAGTCACATTTATTGGACAAGTTTTAGCTGAAGCATGTAATTTACTATCTTAAATTGTTTTCTACAATCTAACCTTTTATCTGGATTGTTTATCAGTATATCAACTGGTATAAGTCTAAGCATTCTTTTTAAATACAAAAAGGAAAAGAAGGGGATGGTGGGAGAGATTTACTGTCAAATGGCCTCTTTTCACTATGTAGAAAAGCAAAGAGCTAGCAGGGACTTTACTTATTTTTAAATTACATCTAAATTCTTAATGCCTTAACATATGTGTGTATATGTGTAATTATGCATATGCATATATATAATTATGAACCAAATAAACATATTTGGAGTTAGAACCTGGATAATTTGTAATTTTTTCAATAGATTTTAGTGGATAAATCTTCCCACAAACTTTAATTTGTCCTCTTTCATCTTTTTTCTGTTCTCTTTATTCTTTTTCTCCTTCATTTTCTTCCTTCCCTCCCTCCCTTCTTCCTTCCTTTCTCCCTTCCTTCTTTCCGAAGCAAATGTGCCTTAATACTAAGATTCACAGCAAGACCTGATGTCTTTCTTCCCTTCATTGTAGGGTGCTAAGTGCTCTGCCTACAGATCTTGAGGATTCTCATTCCTTTCTCTGTATAGTAGTACTCTAACAACTCAAATTAAAATAAGCATAAGAATCATAAAAGAACAAACTTTACACCCTGTCATCTGACAACACCCAAGCTCATTGACTCTCACTTTGAAAATGTTTTGTCCTTGGAATATGTGACAGTTGTTTCATATTTTGGAATTGAACAGTGACCTGTTTTCTTTTATCAAACCCATTATTTCACTGATATGAATTACTAAACGCAGGTTTTATCTTAAATTTGAATTAAAGTGCGAAGCAATTTGTATCTGTTTTGATGCAAAGAATCTCACTGGAGCAACTCCATGAGATGAAGCTTTGGCATTTGTCTAGCGCCATCTACTGCCCACGTCCAGCAGAAGCATGGAACTCATTCCCCTAATTGGAAGCTTATAGTGCTCTACATTGTAGCTTAAATAGTTGGCAACAGGATGATTGGAAAAAGACAAAGTAGAAAAGAAAAAAAAAAACGGGAAAGCTAAGTAGTGGTAAACAAAAGTAGAGAAAAGAGACTAAAATACTCACAGAGCCACAGAAATACACTCAAATAAACAATCATAAACTTAGAGGTTAGGAACCTCTAAAAAATGGTGCTTTTGTATATATCAGCATTCACACACACACACACACACACACACACACTCCTAAAGGATAAATGAAAGATATTTAATAAATATCTAGTAAATCATTTTTTTAAGTTTCAAAGAAGAAATTACTTTAACAGGGAACCATATTTTTGTATTTCTTCTGAATAAGATTATTATTATTCTAATATAGAGTAAAATGTTAATATTTCAGTGAAAAATAATCGATCTATTGAAATATGTTAGAAAAGTACCCTACAGTATAATGATTATAACAAAAAGTACAGTCAGTTCAGCTTGGATGGAACAATGGCAAAATTAGGGAATACAAATGGTTGTCAGACCTATTCCCCTGCTGGGTAATAACAGGAATTTAATGAAATATGCAGGCCACTTTTACAACTCGGAATTCAAGTCATCTATTACTGTGATATAATTTTACCCTCCACGACAAGATAATTCATACGCAGCCATCATTGCTTCTTTAAAAGGGAGTTGCACTCACTGGCAACACAATTCACTTAGAATCTATTAAAAAATACAGTACATCCCCTATAAACAAACGAGTTCCATTCCGAGAGTGCGTTCGTAAGTCCAATTTGTTTGTAAGTCCCACAAAGTTAGCCTAGGTACCCAACTAACACAATTGGCTATATGGTACTGTACTGTAATAGGTTTATAATGCTTTTCACACAAATAATACATAAAAAACAAACAAACACAAAAAATAAAGAAAACAGTTTCAATCTTACAGTACAGTACCTTGAAAAGTACAGTAGTACAGTACAACAGCTGGCACACAGGGGCTGGCATCGAGTGAACAGGCAAGAAGAGTTACTGACTGGAGGAGGGAGGGGAGGTGGGAGGTGGTAGAGCTGAAGGATCGTCAGCAATAGGAGATGGAGGGCAAGCTGCAATTTCACTCACCCCTGACGTTGATGTCACAGGTTCTGATTCCTTGCTGGATTCAAGTCTATCTACCCTCTTGCTTCCAGACATCCTGGGCTTGAAATAAAGAAACTGTACTACTGTACTCTGTACAGTACTGTAAAGTACAGAAAAGCACAACCACTTGTATAGGATGCATGCATGTGACAATGTACGCCAGACATGTGAACTAACTTACGTGACTGGACATGCGAACACACGTTCTCATCTTTGAAAGTTTGCAACTTGCAGGTTCGTATATAGGGGACTTACTGTAATTGTGCAAGAACTCACACCTCTTGGAAACACAGAACAGTCAAGATATACAAGTGGCCTGTTTTTTGTCAGGATCTTTATTTCATGTAGATTAAAAACACTTTTATAGTAGTTATGCTTAGTTTTTTTAACTAGATTTCTTTGAACTAGAGGATGTGTGATGTGCAAACATTGAAAGAAGTCAACATATTTCAGTGCTTCCTCCATTCTAACTGTATAAGAAAGCTTATTCACATACACCTTTTTTTAACGTAGCAAACCAGCTGATAATTGGTTTCTTAGCAAAGTTCAACAAAATGTCTTATATTTCATGTGTGTTTATATTGGTAAGTTCTCCTGCTGTGCGAATTTCTCAGATTATACTTGTGACCCCTCTCCTCTGTGCCGACTGTACCAGTTTACATTTGACTCATTTTTCAGTTTTCTGAGAGTGTTTTTTTTCTTTCTTGTATCTAAATTAGTTCATTTAATAGGACTTAAGAATGAGAAGCAATTAGCAGCATTGTAGGAAAGGATGAACAAAAAGGTAAAGAATAAACTACTTTGAGGAGGTTGACTTTCTCCTAATCCACATGCCAAAAAAATGCTTACACACATTATATCAACTTAGGACAAAAATAAAAATTAAATATATGGGAAAAAGATCAAAGAGTTTCACAGAAAAAAAATAAAAGCTTTCCTCTTTATTTGGAACTTAATTTTAACAGCCCTGTTTCAAATTTACTGCGCTGTGACTTCCATTTATAGAGAATTAAGTTTTTCTCTTTATCATCCTCTTGTTTATCACACCACATACTTTACACTCAAAGCTTTGCCTGCTGATAACGGCACTTGAATAAGAGTGAAGCGTAGCTGAATAAAATATGAAGCTAAATCTACAGAGATGTATACAAAAAGATCCCAATGTGTAGCCAGAATTTTGAGTAATATAAGAAATGCAAGATCCATTGCATTTTCTAATTCTATATGAATGAAAGTTCAAAGAAGTCCGGTTTCTTTACATGTTCTTTTATCTAAGGAACTACAGGGGGAAAAGGGAATAAGTGAAATAATCTACTACCATTTAAACACCTTCTTCAAAAAAGAACCCAAACTGGCTATGTGTTTGTACTTGACAAGGGTTCACTTCACCCGCTATAGAGCACAGTCTAAAGATGTGGTGTCTCAAATCTTTTAACTAACAGATCTACCTTCTTTGCTCCAAGTGAAAATCTGTAAACAACCAAATTGTTCTAACCAACACAGCTTTGGGAATGAGGGAGAGACCACTGTATTTAAGTGGAAAAAGGAACCACTTCAGTAGAGATACTGAAATCCAGACACACACACCTGCATATATCATGCCCCTGTTCAAAAACACTACCTGTTAATATCCCATCAGAGCATTAAAAAAATCATTTAATTTCTGTGGGTTGCAAATCCCTAGAAAATGCTATCATTATCCGAGAACAGTACCAGCTATTCTTATGTGTCCTGCAGAGTTTCCTCTGAAGTTGGGTCTAAGAAAATTATCTGTGAGTGAATGGTTTATTTTGGAGGTGATGCTGAGAAACAGTAGAAAGGAAGGGTCAGGAGAGCCAAGCAGAGAAACGGGAGAGAAGAAGCAAATGAACGGTGATTATTAGGCAACTTAACCCCGTGGGCAACTGGAGCTCACTCTCACTGGAAAACTGGGCAAAGAGCAGGACTTACACCCCAGGGTCATCCCGCTTGAGAGGAGTCTACGGCCATACAGAGAAATGCATCTTCATTTTCTAAAAAGTATCAGAAATACATAAAAAGTGACCTCTGCAGGAAGACAGGTAGAGGGAAGATGGTGTAGAATCATGATTTCTTGAAAATATTATTCTACTGACTTTGTGCATACCTTTGCTGTATACATTCCAAGAAATTAATTAAATGATGGTTATACAAATCACCATACAAAGAGAGTATCATTTTCACCACAGGTTAGAGAAGCTTTTAGCATTTGTTTGGGGGGAACTTTCATTACTTGTGTAAGGTCTTCTCTTCTGGGTTTTACACACTTTTAAAATTTCAGATAGCACACAGTGTGGCTTTCACTTAGAATGCCCACAGTGAATTGGTTGATTTTAAGATCAAAGCTCAGATCTGAAAATCAGTACAGAGGAGGAATTTGTTAATATGTCACAGGGAGCTGAGGATGAGAAGACACGACCTAGACACACAAGAGGGTGATGAAGCTCCAGGCAGAGGGAATAATAATTGTAGAGAGGGCTAATTAAGGCAGAGCGTGTGCGCTGATGGAGGCACAGGATGCATGAAAGATACGATGTCAGGATCTGAGAGCACAGTTCAAAGGTTAAGGTGATGTGATTTAACCTAGTAGACACCAAGCAAGGTTTATAAACAAGAATATAATGTAATATTTACATTTTGGAGCAAGCAATATGGTGGCCGCATAGAAAACGTACCCAAGGAAAGAGAAAATGGAAGCAGGGAGAAACCGGTGAGAAACCTACTGTAATATTTCATGAGAAGAAGTGAGGATCTCAACTAGTGGAGTGATTGAGAAGACAGAATACACGAGATATTTTCAAGAAATGTGCATGAGATATATTTGGTAGGACGTGAAAGACAATTAACGTCAGAGTCAGAGGAGGAGAAATAGTTATCGCTAACTGAACGAGCCGGCATGGGTCACTGGCTAGACCACATGATTAACTGGTATGGTGGAAAAAGACTGGGAGCAAATTTGGGGAATGGGGATAAGATTATAGGGGCCACTATGACACTGGAAACATGAATCTGTAATTCATGGTGGATGTAAGAGGCAGAAATACACAACTGGAATTTGTTTACATGGACCTAAGTTTAATTTCCAGGGAGATTCTATAAAACAAGAAGAAAGTAAAGGGGAAGACAGCACAGAAGAGCAACATGATTCAAAGAACTAGCGTGGGCAAATCTGGCCAAGAGAAAAGAGAAACAGGAGACAATGAGGTCCGAGTAAAATGAGCATTTGAAAGGGGAGCTGGGGTCTGTAATGTCACAGAATACAGATTTCCTGTGTTAAGGCGGGGGTCGGTGGAGGTGAATGTTCTATTTAACAAGCAGGACATCACCTAACGTTCTCAGAATTATGGTTCTTATCTTGGGGACTATCCACACTAGACCTTGCTTCTCCTTGAGGCTCCTTCCCTTTGCTTCAAAAAGTAACATATCTGAAATCATTCACTGACTGATTTATTTTTGGATTTAAAATTAATTTTTTTACCTTTCTGTTGGACTTTTTAGTTTTAGCAGTTGTAATCTGACGCATCTGGTCTAAGAAACCCCGCTTCTTTCTGTTTGAAGATGTTATGATATGTTTCCTAGGCGCAGAGCTGAATTCCTCTTTCAGGAGATATTTAAAAGAACACACTGTGCTCCCATTTTAGAGATATCCGTTTTGAAGTGTTTACGAAAGGATGGAAAAGATGAGGTGAGCTTTGGGGATCTCATACAACACACTGACTCAGTTTGCAATTCATCAACCACACAAAGAAAACCAAATGTACTTTCCCTGAGCACGCAAGCCAGTTGCTGGCTTTGGAAAGAGAATGCATTAGAATGTTGTCCTGTCCCTTTATAAACATGTCTGATGATTTGATCATGTTGTTTGAAAAGAGAGAGGCTTCCTGTCGCATTGCTTTACCCATGAATTCTCACCTACAGGACGACTGCCTTTAAATGCCACCTTTCCTGCATTTCCCATCCTCTGAAATCTTCTTTTTAAAAGAGACACAACCTCTTGTGTTCCCAAAGCTCACACTGTCTGTATTGGATTTTAGATTTGCTTACTTTGAAGTGTTCTAGGACAATAATTGGAAATGGAGATGGATAGGCTCTTTTCTGCTGTGCCTGTGGTTGCCACTGAGTTGTCTATAAATATCCCACGTATATATATGGTAAGACAATTTGAAACAATTTTGCCTTCAATGCATTCTTTTCTTTTGTGGCACTTCCTTCCTGAAAACATAATTAAGTTTTAATTTTTGTTGTCATTCTTGTTACAAAAAGCCATTCCTTATTTACTATCCTTGCCCTTATTAAACACCCTTAATGAGTCAGGAACCCAGATTCTATTCCTGAAACCAATAATAAAGTCCTTCTCTGCCTTTCCACCTGTCCAAACATTTCCATTTTTCAGGGCTCGGTTCCCAACTCTTTTCCTAGAGGACTTTGCCAGCTACACCAACCCATATTGATCTAACCCTGTTAATAGTGTCATTAGCATTTAGAATCTAAATTAATTAAATTAGAATTTAATCATATTTTACTTTTAGTCTCTAGATTCAGCAGTTCTCCTTGTGTGCTATGTGAATAATATGTTGTGCAGAGGCCCATTTTAGTAATTCTCACTGAATTATCAATATTTGTATCTCTCTATGAATTCATTACTAGACTGTTCACTCCATAAGGATGATGACTATATTTTATCTTTGAATACACAGTAACTAATATACTATAGGTACTTGACAACTATTTAGTGAGCAGGTAAATAAATAAATAGCTGAAAGAGTGTATCTAGCATATATCTCTAAACCTAGATATCATCTACCTACCTATCCATCCATCCACCCAACCATCCACCCACCTATCAGATATCTATCATCTCTCTCTCTTCCTGTCTATCTATCTATCCATCTATTAACTATCTATCTACCTATCATCTACCTATCCATCCATCCATCCACCCATCCATCTATCAGATATCTATTACCTCTCTCTTCCTATCTATCTCTCCACCCATCTATCCATCTATCTATCCACCCATTCATCCATCTATCTCTCCACCCATCCATCCATCTATCTCTCCACCCATCATCTATTTAGCTATCTTGCCTCCTACCTACAGCAGGATCTTGCCTACACTGTTAGGCTCTCTGAGGTCAGAAACTAGATGTTCTATTATTTTCTTAATCTCATCCATCCCACAAGATGGCATTTTACAAGCTCAAACTTAATAAATTCATATTCAATTGCTTGATTATATTGGTGAATAAATCCAATCTCTACATGAAGGTCTAAATAAATAAGGTATCCTTTAAGGGCTCTCATCACCCCATCGCGCCCATTTGACATTTGGATAAAAGAGCACACAGCAAGGGTACACGGTTCGCTACATCACTGCAGTCCACATACTTGACTTTCTCGAGTATTTCATTCCCTACCCGCCTGGAGTAAGTTTATTTGGGTCCTATGATTAAAAGACAAGGTATTGTAATTTGGACATCTTTTTGGTTTATTATTTTTCAGTAAGTTTTATGAGGAACAAGAAACATTAGATGCTGGGCAATTGTACTTTTTAAGGTAAGAATCAACATTATGTAATGAAAAGAAGATGGCTTTGGGGTCAGTCAGACCGGGAATGAAATCTTGGCTCTGCCAACATTTCTGTGCAATTCTGGGTAAGTAATCTCTCTGAACTTGTGTTTCTCCACTTAAAAAGTAGAAATAATAAGTCCCCTGTGGCTGTATTATTTTGTGGAATAAACTAGATTATGCTGATAAAGCATGTAGATTTATAAGTGCATGCATTCTCTCGGTCTCTTTGAGACTGGGCAGTAACCTTCAGGACCTGGGGGATTTCTCACGTGTGCTGGGTAGATGATTGCCCTTCAGCTCAACGCTACATCCTTCTCCATGACCTTTATAACCAGGTGAAATGGATTCTCCTGACTCTAGCTTCCAGTTGGCTTGGACCACGCAGAGCGCTGGAGAAGTCTGAAGAGACAGTAGAGAGTGAGCTGGGAGGTTTATTCCCTTGCTTTCCCTCCTGCAGGGTTGAGAAAGGATGACTGCCCTCCTCAAAGGCAGTGACTCCTGTCAATGGCCTTCTCTCTTTGGTGACATAAGCTCACCTTCCCTCTGAGCCCTCAGCCCCAGGACAGAAAAGGACTGCAGGGGTATCCCATTATTCCTGTGTTTCCCACGCTCTGTGCACAACTTCACAGACTCTCCCGAAGTATCCAATTTGACTGTGCTGTCTGTTCCGAGGGAACCAGACTGAAACATCCTTATAACAGAATTATAATCGTTGTTATTTAGAATTCCCTAGACCAGACCCTCCCTGCTCTTTTAAGTATGAAGTGAGGAAAGACCTTTCAGATTCTTTTGACTCAAATATTTGAGATTAAGCACTTGGAGGAAGAAAGGGAGAGATGGGGAGGATGATAGTTTAATGGTAAATTCTGTGACTAGATTAAGTGAAGACAGCTTGTGAGCCAGCAGAGTTAGCTCCCAATTAAACTTCAAAAGCCAACGAGAACAGAAGGGGCAACGACTTAGCTCAGTGTCCTTTACAGTAAGACGGCAACATCTTCTGTGAGAGTGCCATGAATTTCCTGGGAACACTATAATACGAAATATTTTACAGTAAAACAAAATATTTAACTTAAAAAAAAAATCAGTGTTACATGTGTGCGTTGCTATTTTTCCTTGTAAAAGAATGCCTCCTTTTGTCTTGTAGAACAGTTGTGGACTGCGGCATCTAGCAGGTCAGTATGGTGGATTTTAAAAATAATCAGATAAAAAGGAATGGTGTCATCCAACATAGAGAGAGAAATGATAGATAGATGGATAGACAGATAGATAAAGTTATGAATATATGCATATATACATACAGAGACACAGAGAGCTATAACATTTTTATTTAGAGTTAATTAGCTCTAATTCACGTATCATAAAATTCACCCTTCTAAAGTGTACACTTCCATAGCTTTCAGTATTTTGAATTGCACATCATCACTACCATCTAATTGTGAACATATTTACCACCCCAAAAGAACCCATAACCGTCAGCGGTCAATCTCTTTTCTCCTCTCCATCCAGCCCTTGAAAACCACTAATATATTTTCTGTATCTCTACATTTGCAAGTTCCGGGCATTTCTTAGAATGGAATCACACAGTGTATGGGCTTTTGTGACTTGGCTTCTTTCACTTCCAATAAGGTTTTCAGGGTTCATTCATATTGTAGCATGTATCAGTACCTCCTACCTTTTTACTGCAGAATACTATTCCATTGTGTAGATATACCACATTTGTTTATCCATTCTTCAATTGATATTGATAGACAGTTGTATTTTTTCCACTTTTTGGCTATTATGAATAATGTTTCTATGAATATTCATGTACTAGTTTTTGCGTGGTCACATCTTCTCATCATTTCTCATAGATATATACCTAGGAGTGGAATTGCTACATCATATGGTAACTTTATGTTTAACATTTTGAGAAACTGCCAGCCTGTTTTCCCATGACATTGCTCCACTGTATATTCCCACTAGTACTGAGTGAGGCTTCCAATGTCTTCACATCCTCGACAACTCTTGTTATTATCTGTATTTTCAATAATAGCCATTGTGGTGAATAGTAAGTGGTTTCTCATTATGGTTTTGATTTGCATTTTCCTGATAGCTAATGATATTGAACAACTTTTCAGATGATTATTGGCTGCTTGTATATCTCACTTAGAGCACTGTCTGTTCAGATATTTGCCCGTTTTAAACTGTGGTTGTCTTTTTGTTGTTGGGCTGTAATAGTTATTTATATACTCTAGGTGTAAGTCTCTTCTCAGATACATGATTTGCAAAATCTCCCATACTATGAGTTGTCTTTTTCCTTTCCTGATGGTGTCCTTTAATGCACCAAATTTAGTTTTGATGAAGCCCTAATCTATCTATCTATCTGTCTATCTATGTATCTATCCTTTTTCTTTTATTGCTTGTGCTTTTGCTGCCCTTTTCCCATGATCAAAAAGATTAATGATTGCATTTTCTTTGTAAGAGTGTTATATTTTTGGCTCTTATATTTAGGTGTTTGGTCCATTTTGCATTAATTTTTGTATATTGAGTTGCACAGGAATCCAGCTTCATTATATTGCATGTGGATTCTAGTTGTTCCAACACCATTTGTTGAAAAGACTATTACTCCCCTCACTAAATTGTCTTGGCAGTCATAAAAATCAATTGCCCATAAATGTGAAGGTTTATTTTTAGACTTTCAGTTTTATTCCTTGGATCTATATGTCTACCCTTATGTCAGGACAATACTGTCTTGATTACTACAGCTTCGTAGTAGATATGGCAAGTGTGAATCCTACAAATGCGTTCTTCCCTTTCAAGACTATTTTGAGTATTCTGAGTTTCTTGAATTCCCACATGAATTTTAGTAACAGTTTGTTAATTTCTACAAAGAACTCAGGTAGAATTTTCATGGGCATTGCATTGAAGTTGTAGCTCAATTGAGGATGTTGCCTTCTTGACAATGTTAAGTCTTCTGATTCCAATTATTTAATTTTTAAAACTATATTTCTTAGTTTTCAGAGTATAAGTTAGAACTTCTTTCATTAAAAGCATTACTGAATTTCACTTTTTTAGAAACCACTGTAAATGGAATTGTATTCTTTAATTTTATCCTCAGATAGTTCATTACAGTGTACAGAAACTCAATGGATATTTGTATTTTTATCTTGTATCCTACAAGCTTGATGAACTTGATTATTAGTTCTGGGTAGATGGTCCATCCTATAAGGGAGAGCTGGATAAAGGGGGAAAGCCCCTGGTCTCTCAGATACAGTAAGCAAGAATATAACATTCACAACTCAGAGCAGGGATGTGAGCAACGATGGAGGCCTGTCCTCCCAGTGAAATTTTATACAGCGTGACTGTGACCTGAAGACACATAGAGCCCCATAATTTTGGCTGCACTTATTCAGTGTGAAAGTGGATTTGGAGGAGAGGATAAAGATTGTAGTTCAAGTGCCACAGGCTCTAGCTATTCTTAACAGGTAGATATTCTTGAATAAATGTTCCTTCCTTTTCTGTATGCATTTAGAACAATTCCCAATGATTCTAAGTGGGTTTTTTTTGTTTGTTTTGGTTTTGATCACTTACACCAGATATGATTGTTTTGCTGGGACAGATTCATGGAGCTTCTCATGCCCCCAGGACAGAAATGGAACTCTTCTGGCAGTAACTTTTTTTTCTTTTTTAAATAGGCTTTATTTTTAGAGCGGTTTTAAGTTCACAGCAACATTGAGCATAGAGTACAGAGAGTTCCCATACACCCTGTGCCCCCAGACACGCATGGCCTCTCGCACTGTCAGTATCCTACACTCTACAGTACATTTGTTACAGCTGTTGAACCCACATTCCCACATCATCACCCAAGTGCTTGATATGCATTAGGGTTCACTCTTGGTGTTGGATATTCTGTGGGTTTGGAGGAATATGAACCTAAAAACCCTCTAAGCTCCATCTATTCATCCCTCCCTCCCTCCCCCTTGACCCCAGGCAATCACTGATCTTTTTACTACCTCCACAGTATTGCCTTCGGCAGAATGTCATAGAGTTGGAATCACACAGTATAATCTCCTTAGATTGGCTTCTTTCATTTGGTAATATGCATTTAAGTTTCTTTCATGGCTTTTCATGGCTTGACAGCTCATTTCTTTCTAGTGCTAAACAATATTCCATTTTTTGGAAGTACTGCAGTTTATTTATCCATTTACCTACTGTATCTTGGCTGCTTCTGAGTTTTGCTAATTATGAATAAAGCTCCTATAAACATCCACGTGAGGGTTTCTGTGTGAACAGGTTCTCAAATCCTTTGAGTAAATACCAAGGAGTGCAAATGCCAGATCATATGTTAAGAGTATCTTTAGTTTTGTAAGAAACTGGCACACTTTCTTGCAAAGTGGCTGCACCTTTTTGCATTCCCACCAGCAATGACGAGGCTCCTCATTCCTCTACAACCTCGCCAGCGTTCGAGGTCGTCAGTGCTCTGGATTTTGGCCATTCTAGTAGGTGTGCGGTGGCATCTCATTATTTTAATTTGCATTTCCCTGATGACATGTGATGTGAAGCAACTTTCCACATGCTTATTTACCACCTGAATGTCTTATTTGGTGAAGTGACTGTTCAGGTCTTTTGCCCAATTTTTAATCATATTGTTCAATTTTGGTTAACTGGCAACAAACTTTTAATACATAAATATATTTAAAGAAAAAAGTGACATGGCATCTGATGATTAAATATATGATCTATGAATTTTTCATAACATAATTAAGAAATTGAAATGAGAAAATCTAGAATTAAAAGTCAGATATTTAAATGTGGCAGGAGTTTAGGTATTTGAAAAAAATACACAAGAAATATTATTGAAAACAAAGTTGGCAATAAAAAAATGACTTTTTCCATAATGGGCTTAGGAGAGGAAATAAAATTTTACAGCTGAGAAGACATCTATGCTTCACTTACATAAATAAGCATAGTTATATAAGTGACATAGAATTATGTAAACATAATCATTACATTATTCTGTTAAATCAACAGATGTGGGATCTCTGGGAAAAAAGAGAACCTCAGGATGTTCTAAATTTGTGAAGAAACTATTATATTTCTGGTGTGATTAAATCTCTAAGGGAAGATATAATTCAAAACCTTTTTAAATGGCTAGATTAAAATATCTAACAAAACTACGCGTAGCCCTTTTTTGACCCATAAATCCCACTTCTAGGAATTTACTCTGAAGATATACAGTTTGTCTAAATATTATATATTGAGATACTGGGTCGGCCAAAAAGTGCATTTGGTTTTAAGTAAAAATGAAAGACATTTTTAATTTTCATGAAGAACCTTATTGAACAACATATTCACTAACCGAACGAACCTTTTTGCCAACCATATATATATATCCTTGAACGATGGTAGGTTAGGGGCACTGACCCACTGCACACTCAAAAACCACGTATAACTTACAGTCAGCCCCCGTAGCTGTAGTTCCACATCCACAGATTCAACCAACCACAGACTGGGTAGTGCGTCGTATTTGCTATTGAAAAAAATCTGCATATAAGTGGACCTGCACAGTTCAAATCCATGTTGTTCGAGGGTCAACTGTATATAGTTACCATTTACGTAAAAAAGGAATAGGAAAGAAGAAATATACATATATCTAATTTGTGAAAAGAGAAGATATAAAAATGATAAACCGATAACCAATGAGAATGGTTATCTACACGGGCTTGTTGGGAAAAGTCTGAAAGAATGTCTGAATAGGATTGGGATAGAAGGGATGAGCCGAAAGATATACTTCTCTGAGTATAATTTTTCAATAGCTCTAACTTTTAGTGTTATAGTAATATTTCACATAAGTAAAAATAATAAGACCAACAAGGATGCGAGGGCAACTCAAATTGGAATACAAAGTTTAGCAAATGAACCTTACTGTGTCACAAATGTATAACATGGCTACAACGAGGAGGATGAAGAATGAAAAAAAAAAAAGTAAATATACTAACCAAAGTAACTTGGGAAACATTACTTTGACTATAGACCGTTAAGACTGAAAATAAAGACCTATAGACAAATATTGCCCTCTAGTCAGTATGGATTAGCAATTCTTAAGCTTCTTTATATATATTCTATTAGAAAGTGATTGCTGTGCTTTGGATAATGAAAGCCAGGCTTCTCATTGATGGAAAAAGGAGTCACAAATAGGGAAAGAGGGAAGACTAGGATGAGCCCTGCGGGGCTGGATGGCTGTCAGAGACATCACCGTGAACTCGAGGTTGTAGACAGATAGATGATGGATGTATGGATAGACAGGTAGATAGACTGATTAAAAAAAACCATTATGAGTGTGTTATTTTGTTGGTTTATGTATACCTATAGCCTAACTCTGTCTGCTAAGGGGGTCTAGGAGCAATGACATTCTGGTAGCAAAGAGCACGTTTAGCATCCAGACCTTGATTATAAATATCATTCTCCAATAAAATAAACCAGGGTTCCTTGAGGAAATGACTGATTCCAGGGCTGAGCCAGGGGAAGTACAATGAAAACCTGAGACATCTCTTAAGGCCAAAAAGTAAGAAAGTGTTAAAAATAATTATGAGGACATATCTCAAGGGCATGGGAAACAATCTGAAAGAACTCCAAATAGATAAATCTGGTATAATTAAGCAATAAAATAAATAATAAATAATGTTAACAATGGCTTGTAATCCATGCACTAAATCAAATATCCATGAGTCTGTACTCACATAAATTAATAAATGAATGAATGAATACGTGGAAAGAAGTCAAAAATCTTACTTATAGTAGAATTCCAATAAATATATATCAAAGAAACGATGGAAATAGAAAAGGCAACATTTGGCAAGCACAATGGTACTAATTATTTCAGAGACGCAGCATCAGTGTCAAAGCAAATAGATTAAAGTTTAATGGAAAACAAGATATTTGCGAAGTCTAAAAGTATAGCTCATGATATTTTCATCAATTACAAAGAGAAAAAGTAACTTTAGAGTGGAGAAATCTCATGGAAAAACCCTAACCAAGCGATCAAGACTAACATCACCAGTAATGAAATATCCTAGCATTGCATATCCTCTTAAATAATACAGTTAGACGGGCACAGAATCAGTAATATTATTGCTATAAATGCAGAGACTAAATTTAATCATGAGGAAATATTAGATGAATTCAGATTGGGGGGTATTCTATAAAATAAGTATTCTTCCAATGTGTCAACTTCTTAAAAGGCAAAGAAAAGGCTGAGGGACTGTTCCAGATTAAAGAACCCTTAAGAGTCATGACAACAAATGGGTTCTATCCTGCCTAGAAAATTTGCCAACATTTGAATAAGCTCTGTAGATTATGTAATAGTGTTGTATCAATGTTATTTTTCTAGTTCTGATAATTCTACTATGATTATATAAGGTGTTATCATTAAGAGAATTTGGACGAAGAGTATTACAAGAATTACTTGTATTTTGCAAAAGCTTCTGAGTCTGAAAAGTTAAAAAATAGAAAAAAAAAATGAATGGCTTAAGGCTACCAGTAGAAATAAGGAACTACAAATATGAGGTTGTTTTTAAACCTGGGGAGAAAAAGGAGTAAAAGTGATGAAAGGAAATTCATCTTAACTAAGCCCTTCGATGTTTAGACACCTTGTATTTCATGTATTCATTCTATAACCCTAATAAGGAATAAAGAAAGAATTCTCTGAGTGCTTACTACATTGAAACTGGAGGGTAGGACCACGGCAATCAGAGCTGCTATTACCTACTGTCTACAGATGACGAAACAGAATCCCAATGTGTAGTAATTCATCCAGTTCACAGGGATAGTTCTGGAAGAGTCCTCTTTACTGTCAGAATTTATGACACAGTACAATTCAAGTACACACACGCACACACACACACGTATTGTATATTGGTATTTGAACCAATGGATACATTACATGGTACGTGGTTCCCCCAGAAGTGACAAGGTTAAGTGCTAAATCTTTTTCGACTATTTCATAAATCGGTAACTAGCTCTGAAAATGCAAATTTGTTGGATGACCTATATAAAATTTCATTTTCCCTTAAACTCATTTTAAAGAAAGCATTTCTAGACATCTGAGCAAAAATTTCATGAGTAGGCTTGGTCTCTCTCTGCTCATGCTGGAAGAAGACTGCCTTTCCCAGGTAGCTTATGATTTCGTCAGGATAAAGTGGAGTGAATTTGGTGGGACAAGAGAAGTACAAATACCTATCAGGAAGGTTGAAAAGAAGGAGAGAGAACATTCAGGATCCAGCGGACTGCAGCTAGGAAGACTGCATGGGGGAGGTGGCACCTGGGTGAAAAGCGCAGAGGAGAAATGGACCTCCCCCGTGCCGCACTGCTTTCATGCACGGTAAATTTCTGTTAATAAATATTTGGACAACACTAGGATGTGTTTTTGCTTTAGCAGCTAATCACAGTTTTTTGAGTTCTAGGAAACATAAACTTTCTGCCACCCCCTTCCCTCCAACATGTTCCTCAGTGCCGGTCACAAGGAGAGAGCCCTGTGGGTAGGGGGACCCGCAAAGGCAAAGAATCAAGGGGAAGTTCTTCGTGTTTTATTTTATTTCATATCAAAAATCATGTTTTAAATTAAGAAACCTCCAAATAAATATGCTGGTGGGAACGGCTCTATTCATTAAATATCCATACTAAGAGAATTAACACAGTAAAAGAAAAATTTCTAGCTTGAGAACTAAGCAAAACCTTCTCCCAGAGCTGTCATTTATGCCATTTTAGGCCTGCTAGCTCCAAGTCAATGGGTTTTCTGAGAACATTAGCTGTAAACGTGACAATTATGTTTCACTATCAAGAGGTGGTTAAAAGTACAATCCTACATCCTTATGCAAAAGAAGAAGAATCTTACAAGCTAAGACACTAGCCTAACAATATAACCTTATGTAAAAGACTAAGGTTTATTAGAGCAAACGTTTTTTTTTTCAGTCTAGAGCATTTATTCCTTGAATAACAACATTTGTTCAGGTTTGTAGGTTAAACTTTTTATATTATAATTTATCCTACTGTGTGCGAACATAAGTTTACAGCAGTCTTTTAATTAAAAAGTTTATAATTAAATAAATAGAAATAGTACATTACTAAACTATATTTCTCTGTGCAGCTTGCCTTGAAAATCATAGCATCATACAATTTGTCATCTCTCTTAGGAAACGTCTCAACCACATAATCAGTTGTCTTGTTTAAAGACGCTGAATTCAAATTTCTTAAAATTGAAAACTTAATATGTCTTTCCCTTAGGGCTTCTGTTAATGCACACAAACCACTTTAATAGTTTTCAGGGAAAAGACGAAGTTATTTCCTAAAACTCCCCAGTTATTTGAGTCAAGCAATTAATTAGCAATCCACGAAGTTCGAATTAATTAAATGCAGTAAAATCATTTGTGCAGCCACAATCTCGTACTGTCCTTTGATTGCAGAAGTCGACATGCACTCTTTTATATTCTATTTTAGCAAATAAGCAGATGGTAGGTTATCAAAGAGGGGAAAACAAGAGATGGCCTTCCGAGACTTAAATTCCAAAAGAGGTAAGACCAAAATAGATTTGAAACACTGCGATGACAGGGTTTAAACACCACCATATGTAGAAATAAACATTCTCTGAGTCAGTAGAAGGTGCAGGAGGTATGAAGAAATAGAACTTGCTATTTTCTTCTTCCCTGTCACATGTGAAAAAATTTTTTTCATTTTTCACCTGCAATTTGAACAAAGTAGTTTCATTTAGACGTAATTGGAACAACTCTGTGAGATCCTTTTGAGGCATTAAAATATATTGCCAATAGAGATCAGACTTGTGGTTGCCAAGGGGGAAGGGCTGGGGGAGGGGTGGATTGGGAGTTTGGGGTTCACAGATGCAAACTATTATATATAGGATGGATAAACAACAAGGTCCTACGGTACAGCACAGGGAACTATACTCAATATTCTTTGATAAACCATAATGGAAAAGAATACAAAAAAGAATATATATATGTATAACTGACTCACTTTGCTGTACAGCAGAAATAAACACAACACATTAAATCAACTCTACTTCAATAAAATAAATTAAAAAATACACTGTCAATAAAATATTGCTGTCCTAAGATCATGGGAGTACTTGTACAGCTAAGTGTCCCTTTTTTTAATGATAAGGAATCAATCCCATACATTGATTTTTGATAAATGTATTATTTTCTTTTTTCACTTATGTGACAAAATTCATGTTTCCTAACAGGAAACAAATCATAAATACTTGCCAGGACACTCTGACTGCCCCACCGGCAACTTTCACTATTCTCTATACCCCCCTTTCACAGACTAGCACTCTGAGGCTTAGTAGGGAAGACTGAGCATTTATAAAGAGATGATCTTATTGATGGCAGCATTTAAAAATTATTTACAGAACTCACAGATATTGTCTCATTGCAAAAACAATCAACACAGAAATATACAAAGAAAAAATTAAGTCTTTCATTATGTACTGTCTCACTACTAGCCTGACTTTACTCCCTTTATTCTTCTCCAGCTGTATTTCCCTATGGATTTATATACATATACATATATATACCTACTTACATACTTATATATATACATCTATATATGTACTCATACATTTACTGATATGTTGCCTTATTATTTTTACTTTCTGATTTGCATCTACTTTTTATCCTTAATAATACCCCATCATAGTGTATGGGTCTCCCTCACAGATTGAACTGCTGTGTGCTATTCTATGGCACGAGTACACCTTAATTTATTTAATAATTCTCTACTGAAAGGCATTAAGAGAGTTCTCCCTTTTGATTTATGAGATACTATTATATTTTACATGTTTGGTTTTTGCATATATAAAGCAGTACTGCATAAGCTTTTTTTAGGAGTAAAATTGCTTGGTGTAGTATTATATGTGCATTTTAAATGTGCACAGTTGCTGTCAATGAGTCTTCCAGGAATGAATGCTGTCAATCATCCCTTCCATCTTCTGCAACACTGGATAATATTTCTCTTTTTAATTTTTATCAATGTGATGGCTAGAAATGACACTTCGTTGTTTCTTTTTTTGTCTGCTTTGACTTTGATCAGGTTTATTACCGCAATAAAATATGTGTATTGGCATTTGAATTTCTTCTTCCAATTTCCTGGCTATATTTATACAAATGTTTCCAAATGATTAGCTTTTATCCTTGAACAATAGAAATACCTTATATATTCTGTATGGTAATGATTTTTTACATATTTTAAAATATTTCAATTGTCTTTAACTTTGCCATGTTTTTGTTAACACATAATTGATGTTTTTATTGTCAAATTTGTAGACAGGTCTTTTTCTTTAGGGCTTCAGGGTTTATGGCTTGCTTTATATTACTCTCCAATTATAGTTTTATAAAAAATGAACATTTTATTTTCTCTAAATACTTCAACAATTATTTTATATGTTTGTTCTGTCACCCATATGTGGATTACTTTGTTAATACTGTGGTATATTTACATAAATTACATTTTTCCAGTAGGACACGCAAATTTGCCAATACTTTTTATAAGGAGTCAAGCTAATTTTTCTGCTAAGTTTAAATTATTACCCATATCATGGGCCAAATTCACATTTATACAAAAATCTACTTCTGGACTACCTGTTTTGTTTCATTAAACTACCTTGTTTCATTGATCTGTTCGTTACTTTAAGAACTGATGCCACATTGTTTGAACTCCTATGACATTTGAATTTTTTTGCTATCTGGAAAGTCAAATCACATTCCATTGTCTACTTTTTATTTTCCAATAACAAGAAGAATCTACTTAACAATAAAAAAATGGTAATGCCTTTTCTCAAAGGTTTAATTTAAATGCTACAACACTTTCTGATCTTTTGCCCATTTAGGCATAGACTTTTGAGAGCTCTTTCAACATCTATTATGATACTAGTACACCTGAACTATCTTGTTTTGAATCTATTTGTTTAAGTTGTGTTTTCTTAGATAATCATTATGTTTTGGCTAGTTTACCAAATTATTTGGTATAAAATTGCACATTGTATCTTACGCATTTTAAAAAATTCTTCACATTTTTAACTGTGAACAAATTTTCCTTCTTGGTGATTTGTTCTTTCTGTTTGTCTGTCTCTGATCAGATATGCCAAAGGTTCATCTATTTTGTTGGGTATTTTGAGGACTAAGCTTTTATCTTTTACCCAACTTGTGTTTTATTTGGTTTGCTTCTTAAACTTTCTTTAATTTCAGCTTTTATTTTCGTTACTCTATTTTCTTTTATTTGTTGCTTGTTTGTAGATTCAAAGAACACTTAGATTATTGACTTCCATTCTCTCCCCCTCCGCCTCCCCCCAGTCTCTCTCAAGTGAGTTTAAGGCTGTATGTTTTGTTTTAAGGACTTCATCAGTAAAGTCTTGTATGAAATAATAACGTATCCATTAATTATCATTTATCTCCAAATATATCTTAATTTCAATTTTTATTCTTAATTTAAGCTATTCGAAAAATATATACAAGTGTGTGTGCCTCTGTGTGTGTGTGTGTGTGTGTGTGTGTGTGCGATCTTGGGGAGATATTTTTGTTTGTATCTGTCTGGGGGGTGGTGTGTGTGTGTGTGCACACAGGTAACTGTGTGTCTAATCTTGGGGAGATATTTTTGTTAGTGGATTTTTCACTTTATTCCATCATGGACAGGTAACTTGACCTGCACTCATTTGCTTTTGAATTTCATTAAGATAATCTGTGTGACCTTGCATGTTTTGTGCCATGAATCCTTGATAAAAATGCACATTTTCAAGGCAGTAGCGTTTAAAACACAGGGTCAGGGACCACCATGCTTGGGAATGACCCTCATCTTTTATTTTCCCAATTCACAACTGTTGTCAAGTGACTTAACTGCTCTCCACCTCGGTTTTCTCACTGACAAGAGTTCCTTCCTTACTTCTGTGTAATAAACATGTTCTAAATATGTGTTAGTTTCAAGAATTGGTTTTGAGAGAATCTTTACTCAGAAATAAATTGGATTTACATTTTTCTCTTTACAGAAAATAAAAGACAATTCTTAGGTTAAACAACAGCAACAAAACTAAGCTTCCCGTGTGTAACTAAGGCAAGCTGGCCCATGTTAGTGCATCAGCAGGAACTTAGTAATCATCCCCTTAGTAGCTGAACATGGTGGGGTTTTTAACTTTCTTTAATTCTGTGAGTTGAGTTTTCAGTTATGGAAGATTAAACCAATCAATACATGGTAAGTGCTCAGAGTAACACCTGCTGCACTGAACATGCATATAATAAATATTGGTCATCATTAGAGTTATTTTTTTTCAAATCTTCTATATCTTCATCATTTTTATTGATTTTATTTACCTGATTTTTCACGTTTCTGAACATGGGTTAGCACTATGACAACGGTATGTCTTCATATTTTTCTTTTCTTTCTTTTCTCCCAGATTTTCAGTTCTTGGAGCATTCTGTCATAATGCACTTAGTTCAATATAAAGCAACCCTCTTCCTCTCATTTAAAACCTGAGCTGGTAAGGTCGACATGCTCTGATGTCAGTCTTGACACCCTGCCTCATTATCGTGTTTATCCAGCGTGTGTTTGCTTCCTTCTTTGACAGCCCTTAAAATTTAAGATACGTGTCTTGTTAAAAAACTTGTGAGCATGTGTTTGTACACACACATCCACCACACACATCACAAGGTTCTTTTATCCAGTTTTAGTGTGTTTTTTTGAATAAGAAGGCTTTTTACTGATTCACAGGTGTTCATTACAGATATGTCTGGCTTCATGCCATCTTGCTTTGATCCTCTTTTGTTATTGCTGTGATCGCTGCTGTTGTTGCATTGTTAAGGCTCCACTCTCCCAACTGCTACCTCTCCTTTTCTGTTTGCTTGTTTTCTGAAAGGTGTCAAAGCGACACATCCTCTTTCCATTTTTCTAGTCTTTACAATTTAATTTTTGACACAAATATTAAAAATTTTCTAAACCCATGTTCTAAATCCATTAGCTTCCATCCCCAAACAAGCTGGGAGTTTAGCATACGTCCTTGAACTTCCACAGATGTTTATGTGGCCTCCCCTGTTATGTGCATCTCAGATATTGGTTTCAAATTGTTACATTTTAAAAAATCATTCTTCAACATTTATTTAGAATTAACTACAGTATTCCATGTTTACTTTTCTTACCTTTTCCTCCCCAAAGCTTTCTTTGATTGAATTCTTTGTAATGATTCCTTGACTAATTCTTTCTGCTACAGTGTATGGTTTGCAAACTTTGGGCATCTTGGTATGTCTGAAAATATCTTTATTCTGCTTTCTGCCTTGAGTTTTAAGAGATTAAACACTCAAAATAATTCATCTTCAAATTTGAAGAAATTTCTGCATTATCTTCTACATCCAGTGTGGCTGTTGAGAAGTGTCTTTTGATCTAAATCTTTTGACTTTACAGGTCACATATATCCAGTCCTCCTCTGTAAGCTTTTAGTATGATTCTTTGTGCTTGTCATTCTGAAATTTCACTAGTGTATTCCTAACTATGGGTCTCCTTTCATTCATGCTTTCCAGTATTTAATTAACTCTAATCTGGAGATATGAGTTTGTCTTCAGTCCAGGGAGCTTTTGTTCTATGTTTCTTTCTTATTTACTCGCTTAGGTTGTTTCTATTCTTTTCTTATGGAACCTCTACTAGGCAAATATTGAAACCTCTGATCTGAAACTGTCTATCTCTGAATGCCAGTCTTATATTGTAAATCTTTCTGTCCTTTGCTTTATGAATTGGGATACTTCCTTCACCTAGCCTTACTCATCACTGTTTCAATAATCAGCCATGTCCTTTCATTATTCACGCTGAGTCCCAATGGGAGAATGGAAACAACTCTACGTATTTAAACAGTAGGAATTTTTTTCAGGGGATTGATTACATAGGTGATGGAAGATGCAAGCCACCAATCATGGGATGGTGAGAAACCCTCCTAGTCTAAGCATCAGTAAACTTTCCACTCTGAGGTTGGAAGAATAAAAGGAGAGGACATTCAGAGGAGCCCAGGCGGCAGGCAGAGGACACCGTCCTGCCAGGCTATCCAATGGGAGCCTGGAGCCACGGCACACCGCAGCAGCTTCTGGGAATGCTGGCCAAGGCAGAGAGCCATAACCAACCAGTGGGCTTCCTTATCCTTCCTGGCTGCCTCTCTCCCACAGGGCAAACACTTGTAGAAGCCAGATGACCTTGGAGCTTGGGAAACTAAGCATGTAGGGGAGAGCAAGGAATGCTCCGAATTCATATTTCTAAGGTCTAACTGATCTTTCTAATTTCTCTACTCTGAATTACCCTTGTGCATGAAAGTTTTATCAATTTTTTTAAGTTAGAAAGTACTCTCATGACTGGCCTTGACTGAGTGCCTGCAATTTCACACTTGACTTTGGGTATTTTATATAAATATATTTATGGTTAAGACAGGTGTGGACTGTCACCTCCAGTGTGCAGGTGAGGGCACTGTCTAGGGTCAGTGGTGGTAGAATAAATGCCACATTAGGTCTACTTACTTCTACTGTGTCAAAACCCTTTGCTACTGTCAAACAAAACTTTTAAGAGTTCATTTAGGACGGGAAAAAACAAACAGAATAGCAAAGAAGCTGGTGTATATAGAATTTTACCAAGCATGACATTCTTTGCATAGGTCATTGCCAAGAGAGGTACTTACTGAATCCACCTCAATAGGGTAAAGTCAAAATGAGTATGACTTACTAAGAAAGTAAGAAAAAACTCTTCTCTGCCTACTGATAGGAATATCTTTAAATGATTGTTTAGAATACTGTGACACTGGTTCTAACTTCTCATTTCACCTTTACTCACAAATTAAAGGAGGTACTTGTTGACGTTTAATAGAGTGCAATTTGTTATACAGTCTTAGAAATCCTTACAGACACAATTTAAAACTCATTCTTTGCTGTTAAGTTAGTACTTAATAATATGGCATCACATGCACAGAACCTTCATAAAAAAAGAATAAGAAATTGCCACTCAAGACTTGTTCCTACATTGCATTATTCAATCAACTTTGAAAATTCAAATCAAGGATAGGCAGATGGACGGATGGATGGATAGACAGATAGATAGATGAATGGATAGATACATAGGTGAATGGATAGATACATAGGTACATGGAAACATGGATGGATGGATGGATACACAGATACAAGGACACATGGATAAATGGATGGATAGATAGATGGATAGATGGATGGATGAATGGGTGAATGGGTGGATGGGTGGATGGGTGGATGGGTGGATGTATGGATCGATGGATGAAACAGAGGCTTCAATAAGTTTTTTCTGTAATACTAAGATGAAAAAAGAAATCTAAATTTTGCAGTCTTCACATATCAAGTGAAAAAATTTACCTTACTTTCAAAACCTCTGACTGGTATCATCTTCAATTCCTTGCAGAAGCAATGACAAGGCATGATTTTTGTTAAGTGAAGATGTTATATTTCTTGGTATAACTCTAGTTTTCATGATATGCCTAGCTTTAAATTATTCCAGACCATATTCATTTTGCTCCACATTGGAAGGACAGATCCCAACTTATGAAACAAGAAAACTACAAAGAAATTTAGTTTTCTTAGTTGTGGCTATAAAGACATGAATTATTTGTAAAACAAAAGTAAACAGATAAATAAGCAAATAAATAAATACTCTACATCTCTATCTGTGTATCTTTTACCTTCTGGGGGGACCCAGCCTGTATCTCAATACTGGAAACAGAAGAACCAAGATGCACCCATGTGCAGAGACAGTCAGGGTCCTTAGATTGCATGCCAGCCTCAGCCAGAAATAAAATGCCCATTTGTGTTTCATCAAGACACGCGGCACCTACTGACAGTGTCCATGATTTGTAACTGTGTGTCGTAATTCATATGTCACACCTGACATTTTTTAGTTCAAGTGCAGCCATCCAGGCCCTACAGTGCCTGGGTGATCGACACACAGGGATCGTCTGGGTGTAGAAACAGAGAGTGAGGACAGACCCGTGCTCACTTTGTCCTCCCACTTCAGCAGGACAATAAAGCTTGTCTCTACGCCCATGTCCTCGTACACGCAGGGCTGAGCACTGTTCACAAATCACACTGTAGTGCTTTCAATGGCCAACAAAGAGAGTCAGCTGAATGAAGATTTTTATGAAAAAATTTTATGAAATTTGTCAAAGTATACAAGCAGGAAAGTTGGAGAAACATGAAACAGAATAGATTTTATTATAGTCCTTCAAAACTGCTCTTGGGGTGTTAATTCAGTTCATTGTTACAAGTAGGAAGTCTCCAAATAAAAACTGAATAATAAATATTTATATTTTATATCAACACTATTAAAATCTTTGGCTGAATACAGATCACAGTATGTTTTCTTTATCTAAGTTTTAACACAACTGATATGCATTAATCACAGTTTGATGAAATTTGATGTAATGTATATTATTCTAAGAATGCAGTCATAAAATTGTTTTCAACCATTAGGATAACCACGTCTACTTAAAAATAGAAAGAGTTTTGTGCTAAAAACAACTGCCTCATTTTGAAACACCTTGATTACATAACATCTGGCCCCATCCTTTTATCTATCTATCTATCTACATATCTATCTACCTTTTATTCCAACTTTATGGAGATATAATTGACACAAAGCTAGTGTATATATTTAAGGGGTGCAACTTGATGTTTTGACATATGTCTACACTGTGAAATGATCACCACAATCCAGATAATTAACACACATCACCTCACAGGGTCACCCCTTCCTTCCTTCCTCCCTCCGTTCCTCCCTTCCTTCCTTCCTCTCTTCCTTCCTCCCTTCCTTCCTTCCTCTCTTCTTTCCTCCCTTCCTTCCTCCCTTCCTCTCTTTTTTCCTCACTTCCTTCCTTCCTCTCTTCTTTCCTCCCTTCCTTCCTCCCTTCCTCCCTTCCCTCCTTTCTTCCTTCCTTCCCTCCTTTCCTCCCTTCCCTCCTTTCCTCCCTTCCTTCCTTCCCTTCTTTCCTTTCCTTCCTTCCTCCTTCCTTCTTCTTTCCTTCCTTCCTTCTGCCTTCCTCCCTTCCTTCCTTCCTCTTTCCTCCTTCCTTCCTTCTTCCTTCCTTCCCTCCTTCCTTCCCTCCCTTCCTCTCTTCTTTCCTTCCTTCCTTCTGCCTTCCTCCCTTCCTTCCTTCCTCTTTCCTCCTTCCTTCCTTCTTCCTTCCTTCCCTCCTTCCTTCCCTCCCTTCCTCTCTTCTTTCCTTCCTTCCTCCCTTCTTTCCTCCCTTCCTTCCTTCTTCCTTCCTTCCCTCCTTCCTTCCTTCTTTCCTCCCTTCCTTCCTTCTTCCTTCCCTCCTTCCTTCTTTCCTCCCTTCCTTCCTTCCTTCTTTCCTCCCTTCCTTCCTTCCTCTTTCCTCCCTTCTTTCCTCCCTTCCTTCCTTCTTCCTTCCTTCCCTCCTTCCTTCCTTCTTTCCTCCCTTCCTTCCTTCTTCCTTCCCTCCTTCCTTCTTTCCTCCCTTCCTTCCTTCCTTCTTTCCTCCCTTCCTTCCTTCCTTCTTTCCTCCCTTCCTTCCCTCCTCCTTTCCTTCCTCTATCTCCCTCTCCCTATCCCTCTCCCTCTCTTTTTCTGTCTTTTTTGGGGGAATGAGAACACTTCAGATCTATCCTCTTAGTAAATTTCAAGCACACCACACAGCACTGTTCAATATAGTCTTCATGCTGCACATTACGTCTCCAGAACTCATTTATCTCGTAACTGGAAGCTTGTACCCTTTGACAAACATCTCCCCACTCCCCCCACCCCCAGCTCCTGGCAACCACCATTCTATTCTCTTCACTATGAATCTGACCATTTTACATTTCTCATCTAAGTGAGATTATGCAGTATTTGTCTTTCTGTGTCTGGCTTATTTCACTTAGCATAATGCCTTCAGGTTCCACCCATGTTGTTACCTATGACAAGATTCCCTTCCTTTTTAAGGCTGTATAATACTCCGTTGTATGTATAGACCACATTTTCTTTATCTGTTCATCTGCTGACAAACATTTAGGTTCCTTCCATGCCATGGCTCCTGTGGATAACGCTGCAATGAACATGGAATCACAGACATCTATTCTCAACCCTGATGTCAAATTCTTTGGATAAATACCCAGAAGTGGGATATCTTGCCTTTAAGTATGGTTAGTCACTGTAAATCTGACATGGTAATTTGGTCATACACATAATAATGACAAGCAACATTGGACTAAAAATCTTTCTCTTAATTGCAAATACATGTGTGTAGGGGGTGTATGCAACTTAGAAGAAACAGCGTTTGAAGCAAATGCTTCAGAAAAGTTCTGGTTGGGACAGTAAGAGACGGCCAGTCATGCATAACTCCAAAACATGAATTGATCAGCACCATAATTTTTTTTTTACTTCTAAAATTGAAGTGGCTTACACTAACAAAGGAGTGCATCAGTCAAAATCAAGTTTAAAAAATATTGATAAATTATTTAGAAGGATAAGCAGATACTCATCCCAAGAAGTAGTTTATGTCATTGGGAATTAAATTTACATAAGCATCTGAGGGTCAACTGAAAAGAAAGAAGTATGATATGGTAGTTCTCATTATCTGATTTAAAAAAAAAGTAAATGAGCACATTTTGATCACCTTTTCCTGTTGTGGTTGTCTCAGCACCAAGTGTTCTGCTTGTTTAAGTTACCTATGGTTACATAACGTATTGACTCTCATTTGTAATTTTGCTGAAAATATGATGTAATCATGTACTGAATGGACTTTAAAGTTAACAATCTAACAATCTCTAACCATATCTTAGAGGAACTTTTCCTTCTGAGAGGAAAAAAAAGGCCTGCATGCATAATAATTTCATCATCTGTGGTACAAGAATAGAGCCCACGGGCAATGGCAAAAATAAATATCTCGGTACACCTTTTAGATTACTTTCTTCTGATATTAACATACTTGGACACTAGTATTTCAGCGGCTCTGACCCTGACCTTCATCCATACCAGGGTTGGCAGTCAAAGAATAGTTGTTGACTATATGGGTCTTCTTTGTCATCTAAGCATTTTTCTCTCCCTTAAATATCCTTTTCCGTCTTCTGCAGATGACAGTCATTTCTGCTTCCTCTGCAGGCTTACCCTTTTATACCTGGCCTCTGTGTCTTCTTCACACTAAACCTTTCTTACAGAAACACCTCACCTTGTTCAAGCCTCTCACTGACCCAGACATGAAGATGACTCAAAGGTGGTCCTCTAGTCTCTGACTAATCTGTGAGCTCCTCCTGTCAATTTGCTACCGATTTGCTACCTCCCTGTGGCACTTTAAAGCTGGCATGTGTCACTCACTGCTTCCACGTCTTATATCTCCATGAGCAGCTACACTATTTGTCAATCTTCATGACAGAAATGTCTGGTCCATCTTTGACATCGCCCCTCCACATCACAGTCATCACCTGGTCCTGCAGACTTTGCCTCCTAAGTAATGTTCTAGTTTATCTCCCTTCTCATGAATCTCCTTTGCCCTGGCCCAAGCTGTCGTGCCCTCTGGCTGGTATGCCCCTGCCCATTTTCCCACAATGCAGACGGTGACCCACATGCCTTTTTCCATGCACCTCCCTGGCCTCAACTCCGTGCAGGCATCCCTGGTTCCACGTCTGGCCACTGGGCCGTTTCCCAGGCTCCCATTCTTGCCATGCTCTCATTTACCAAAAGGGCCTTGCAAATGTTGTTTGCTGCTCAGAGAATCTGATTCTCTCTTCTACCCAAGCCATCTTTCCTGTTTCAACTCAGGGTTCACTTCCTCTGAATACAATTCACTGACTTTTCTGCTGAGGCCAAACTGTAACACATTAGGATGTTTTTGCCTTGTTTATATCATTATTTGGTTAATGCACACCCTCTTCACCAGAGCACAATCACCGTAACGGCAGGTGCAAAGTCTGTTAGTGGTCACTACTGTATCTGAACACCTGGTGCAAAGCCTGACACATAGGAAAACTTTGATAAAGAGATGTGAACGAATGAAAGAATGAATGAATGATTCACCATATTACTGAAAAAGAAATAAAGGATATTGATGTATAACATATAAAACTAGTGTAAATACGTGATCATGCACTGTTGCAGCAATTCGAATAATTATTTGGGGCAGTAATATATGCTCATCAGTATTCTCCAGAAATTGTACTTTTCAGGGTGTCATTTGGGTTAATAAATATTTTTTAATTAAAGGTTGATATAGATCAACTCCTTTATTTTGTAAGAACAATTATATTTCTAAATCTTCTTCAAGGTTATCCTTTTCTAGAAAACAGAAGTACATTTAAGTTTTTGACATGGTACTTTATCCTTGCTGACATACTCTGAACAGGTAGAGTGGTTTTCAAAGTATAATAATCTATAGAAGATTACAGTAATATAGTTTTCTATAACTGAAATCAGCCACTGACTCTTCCATTATGCATGTTTCCATAGAATTTAGTGGATAGTTAAAAAAGAATTATTTCCAAATAATTCAATCAATTATATTCTTCCATACTGGCTAGTTTAAAATGATCCTCTCTAAGAATATGATCTCCCCAGGAAAGAAAAAAAGAGGAAAGAAAAAGTCAATTATTTTTTAAATTTTCCTGTACTTTTATTAGCTTCCCCCCATATTATACTTGTAATTTAAAACTAGCAGGTTCTGAAAACTCTTTGTAGCTTTTTACAATGCAACCGACACTGTCCATGCTAGCATTCATACTGTATAGAGGATGGTGGGTAAATGATAAAAAGAGGTTCTTTGTAGATAAGCACAATGCTGATTACACCTTCTCAAAGAAATCAGACGAATCTGTCTAAATGGCACTGTATCTCTGAGATACACACTTCACAGGGACCAGGGGTCACTTTTATTTTACCTCAAGATATTAAAAGGATTTCTGGTCATGTTTGGATCTTTATAGTCAGAGGTCATGACAAAACCATGGTGTCAAATGTGAGCACCACTGAAGAGGTTTATGTAAGGAAATACTGATCTGATGATCTGGCGCAATTGTATTATGACAGCCTGGACCTACATTACAATGTCTATATATAGAGATGCACAATTTTGACTTTCTTTTTTTTTTGCATATAAAAAATGTATGTGTGTGTGTGTGTGTGTGTGTGTGTGTGTGTATATATATATATATATATATAAAGTTTGTTAAAAAGGTATGTTCTATTATCTTTTCTGGAATAAGTAAAAATGTAATGTGATTTCTAAAGCAAGTAACAGCTTAACGGAGTGTTTTATATGAAACACTTAAGTCTTAACTCCTTTGAATCAATAAATACTGTTATGTCATGACTGTTACTTGACCATTGCAATATTCCACTTCACTTTTTTATTTCTTCATAACTTTTATGATGTTTACATATTTAACCAGTTTACTTTTGAATAGGTAATACGTGTACAAGGAACAAAATTCAACATATACCAAAAGATGGAAGTGGAAAATATGTCTACCTCTGATCTCCATAACCTGGGGTAAGCACAGTTACCGATTCCATGTATGTCCTCATATGCATATATACACATCTGATTATTTTACTTATTATTTACTCTTTATTTTTCCACACCTATGTACTTAGTAGCTATATGTATTGCATGCAAGCACTAGACTACCATAAACCTATTTAGCATTTTTTTTTTACATTTAACAATAAAGCTTGTGGACTTTTCTATATCAAATATATAGAGCCTCATAGTATTCCATTGATATGAATGCTGCTTTGCTCCACTGAATTATACTTATTTTGTTTTCAACTCGTTTTTATTACACATATTTCTACAATGAGTATACATATAATTTGAATACTTCAAGAATATAGGATAAGTTTTTGAAGTCACTATTGGCCATTGAACAAAATGCACAGGTAACTTCCTATAATAAATATGAATTCTACAAAAATACTTTAAATTTAACAACCTAGTACTGTTGCAAATATAGAGATACAGAAAGAGAGAGAATGACAAAGAAAGCATTTGGATTCCCCTGTAATTCAAGTAGCTTAAATAATGCCAAAAGTATCAATTGTTTTGCTCTTGTATATTTTTATAAGTAATTGAATTGGAATGTACCATTAGTTAAGGTCTGACACTTGCTGGAAATTTTCAAAATCAAGATCTTCCAAAAATTATTTAAATTAGAGAAAATTAAAATAGATTAGGTTACTGTTAATTTTGCAATATATACATATATCAAATAAGTACGTTATACACCTTAAATTTATACAATGTTATATGTCAATTATATCTCAATAAAACTGGAAAAAATATTGCAAAAGTTTAGGTTCTGACCTAGGCCAAACAAACAAAAATCCCTCTCACTAAGAAAAATATGAGCTGGCATCTAAATTTCAGAAACCATGTCAAAATTGTACCCACTTAAAAAAAAAGCCAACAACAAACTCACCTACCAAAAATAAACTTTCAATAAAGCCTATCCTAATCTCTTACAGAAATATAATATATTATAAATTTTTGTACTATCACAGGAAACTAGTGCAAATGAAGTTGGTAATATAATTCTATAGCTATCGAGGTAGTATTTTGATAGCATCTAAGGGTATCTTTGAAAATATAAAACCTAAAGCCCGTAATTTGAAACCAAAGAGTCAAATTTTAAGTTATATTTAAAAAAATAATGCCAAGAATCATTGTAAGCTCAACGTTAATGACAGTCCTTAAGACATTGGAAGTGACAGTTTCCTTAAGAAGGAAACACAAAAGATAAAAATGCAATCAAAGTACTATATAACATTTCAGTCATTTATCGATGTTAATTAACTGCAGATAACTAAGGGAGCTATAAAAAGAAACTATAATGGATGCAAAACAGCCAGCAAAGACCAAAAAAGAAAACCGTTGCTGCAGTAATTTCTGTCATTCATAACTTGACATAATTATCTACCCTGTGAAAGTGCTGCCGTAATTTGAAACGCCTCCCTCCCTACCATCAGCCAACGACGGTAACGACTTCACGAAGGACAGGGGTGGAGATCCGGCTCTGATTCCTCATCTGCTTGGATTTTCATGCAATATTGCCTCAGGAGGACACATGATTTAATTTAAAAAACACTGTGTTTCTGTGACTAACCCAGCCCACAGCCTCACTTAGAGTGTGAGTCTGGATTCCCTGGAGTGAGTCCCAACTGACCATTTTGATTTCCACTTAGTTATCACTTGATGGATAAAATGACTGTTTTTATACTTAGCTCTTAAATAGACATCAGTGGTTTCCATTCCTGAAGCTTTAGGTTTTTAAAGCTACCTCCAGGGATTTTTTTTTTTCCCTTGAGAATGATCCTGTGCTAAAGCACACACATATTTAGAGATACCCATCTTTAATTATGCTTGAACTACTTTGTTTAAAATTATATAAATACTCAAACAGAAGCCGCGTTTAGCAGCTCCCAGTCTAATGGTGGCAATGAAAAACACCTGTAAACATCAGCTTGTTATGTGAGAATATATTTGAGGTCGAAGAATAGATTTCTAATTTGATTAGAAACTTTGATCTTTAAAGCAAGGACTAAATATTTGTAAGGAAAGGGACCAAGGGAGCTCTACAGCCTTAAGGAACAATTCATGTGAAGGAGCTGGAGGTTCGGAGTGGAGAGCTTAAGAGGAGAAGGAATTTGCATCCTTTCTACTGGAGGATCTGGTCCAGCAGACCCTTAGCATGAATGGTCAAGAAGTATCATCACCCCTTCATTTAACCCATTATGAAATGCCACCAAGAGGGATACACTTCTTCCAGCCTATTAATTTTTAATTAATTTTTATTTTTCTTTAATATCTTTCACAACACTGTGGCAGAGCAAGTATAACCTGCATCTTCCAGGTAAAAAAGCTGATTATTCGGAGAGGTGAGTGGCACACCCAAGTCAAACACCAGGGAAAGTCCTGACTCAGAGCCTGGAGCCCTGTCCACGCCCCACACTGCCTCCTTGTGGGCATGTGGGGAAGGACAGAGAACGGGAGCACAGGTACAGGACTCAGGACATTAAGAGAGTCAGCCGCAAGTTTAAGAGGGCTGTGCACATGCCCTTGTTGGAAGACGGTCAGCACTAGTACATGTGGCCCGGCTTACAGCGAAATTCCTAGGACAAATTTAAATTTTGCAGATACCTTAACTAGTTATTTTGGATGGTTCCTGTAACATGTTACAGAGAGTCTGGCATAAAGCTACACATCCATGATTATTTTTAAATTGCCACCTCTCCTGACCAGAGACGTTTTCTCTGCCCTGGAAAGAATATGCCAGCAATTTTCTAGAATCTTGTCTGATGCTTCTTGGGGCCAAGGAGCTTTGCCACAGCTTCAACCAACATAGTAAGACTCTGCAAAGGTATTACTCACGCTAAGGTAGTGTGAGAGTAGAAATTAAAAATAGTAGGGACCTTTTGAAGCTCTCAAACATTTCTCTGCCAGCCCGGGGTAGTTCCCTACGGTGTATTTTTAGTGCTCCATACACTCTGCTTTTAAATGTCATAAGCAATGAAATCCTGGCAGTACTATTCAGACACGTCTCTGGAAAAAAAAAAGTTCTATTTGATATCTCATCTGTGATTTTGATTCAGGTGTTATTTCACCTAGAAGTAACACATGATCCAATCATTTCTGGTCATTTGCTTAAGGGTAGGGTCCCCAGACTCTAACAGATGACCCCTTGATTCTCCCCTCCATCAAAGGACATATGATTGGAATGTCATTGCTCTACACTGGAAAATCCCATAAACTCTCCGGCCTTCCATCTTCTTAACTTAGTGAAGTTCTGAGGCCAGTGGACCTATGAAAACTTTTCAGAAATTTAAAAAAAAAATCCTTATAAGGGCTATAATTTCTTCTCATTATACTATCTTTTATGTATGTGTATATATCCTATTCATGTATTTTCCAAATATCCATATTGACTGAAAGGTTGTGGAACATGAAGTTAAAAAAATATATATATGTATATATTTAAACTATTAATTATTAAATATATATACATAATTTAAATGTGTGTATATATACATATATAATATATAATGGATTATATATTATAAATACATGTGGCATGTATAATAACTTGGACACATGTAGTCCAATATAATGCAGTATTGTATATATTCATACAATTTATACAATGTATTTCATAATCATCTTGGGCTGTGGCCATTTGTTTACAGCATAAATGGAATCTCTCACAATCATGAACAGTCCCCCTACACACCTCAGTCTATAAACCGCCATCAGGGTTGCTGTCAATATTGATATGTGCTTTAGGGTTTTCTGTAAAGGGGTTAGGAACTGCCATTACACTCTGTGATGCACTAACAGGAAATTCTTTTTAGATGAGAATATATACATTCATCAGATTGATCAATGCATACTGAAGATCTTTGTTTCGCCTCAAATTCTGTGCTGATCTGTCAGTTTCAAATGACCTTGGTCCACGTGGCCATAATGACCCGTCCTGCGGGTGAGTCTGGGTGGTGGGCTTCACCGGGGCTGAGGGCGCAACCTCACAGCCATAAAGATGGATGGCAATTATTGGTGAAGTCACCAGGGAAAATTCTGCTGTTTATTTCACAGATTTGTTAGGTAACTCCTTGGCCTCTGACAAAAATACCTTCATCCCAGGAATATCCGTTCATGATCTTTGGTGATTGATGCGTAGGTCTGTACCTCACTGTTCTAACGTCCCTCAGTAACCTGCCTGAAGGTTAAGGTCAGGGCAGCCCTCCACTTCTGACACCTGCCCTTTCACTGCTTCCACAGACAGTGGGCTTCCTCACAAAACCAATTTGAGTTCCGGTGAGGAAACATTTACATCGTTTGTAGAATGAACAACACATTCAAAGTCTACATAAATGGGCTGAAAAGTTCCTAGACCCACCCTGAGACTGAGTCAACCCTGCCAAGGGGCTGGCCACTGCGTGGGGACTCTCTCCAGGGATCTCAAGAGGACATCTCCAACCAAAGTCCTGAGAAATCGGGGTTCACTGCTGAAATTTCAGGGTGTCTCCTCTCTTCCCTCCAAGGAAACTTGACTGACCCTTTCATCATGGAAATTGCTCAGCTCAGCACCTTCCAGGCTGCAGGAACTCTAGCCCCACCTGGAAATCACAGCTTCCTCACACCTCCATCCAGGATGAGTCTCTCTGTCCTCCTCCCACGACCCACGGTACACAAAGTGCTTGAGGAGGTACCAACATTCTAACCGCATCCCGGTGTCATGGCAACAGAGAATCCCAGCGGGAGGGGACTTCAGGAGGTGGTTCATCACAGCTCCTTGGGGGGCGGATGACAGAGGTCCAGAGAGGAGAGGATTTCCCCCAGGTCCCTGACCCTGAGGAGAATCCCAGCCCTGCATCCCACGCACACCTTCTAACCCCTGCTCAGGGCATCTTCCACTTCTTGATGCTCTGTCCACAGACAGGGGAATAGTAATGTGACAATTCAACAACTTTCACAAACGCTGGAGAAGTGGGTTTTAAGTTTAAAATTAAATTATGGGCTATTGGGTGTTAGGATAACCTATTCATATGCAGACACATGGCTTTCACTGAAAAATAACTATGACCATAGACTTGGGATGCTTAAAAAAATTCTTAATTGACCATACTATAGATTGCTATAAATATTCAATCTAACATATATATATATATATATATGCGTGTGTGTGTATATATATATATATATGTGTGTGTGTGTGTATATATATATATATATATATGCGTGTGTGTGTGTGTGTGTGTGTGTGTGTGTATACGTATAATATATTAACTATTTTTTGAGGCATCATGGTTATCTGACTATCACGGTGGGAGCTATTTTGACAGCACTTGAGATTTCCAAAGCGATGTCTCTACAGTTTCCTAAATATCGATACCATTGGTTATACTGTCACCCAACTCCAATTTGAGGCAAAGTTCCTGGTTTTTGCTCTTTCATTGTAAACACTGTCAGTGCCGTGCTGTGGCCAGTGCATAGAAGGACATTCAGGGAAAGTATGTGACATCCAAGCTTAACCATCTCTGTGACATGTGATGATAATTCAGGCTGGGTGGGGCAGCTGTGGTGACTCAAATAATCCTGGATTTATAATTACACGCATATTGCCAGACAGGCCACTTATCAATTTTCTAGATGATACTGCTGTTGAGAAGACTCATAGAAATGCGTTTTACAGACTGAACGGTTGTACTGTATTTAAATCAGTTAATTCCTAACGATATATGAGGATTTGCTCTGCCCTGATTCTACAAGTGGTACCAAGGGAAATGGAACACCCCCTTGATTATATAACAAGAGAAGAGAAAGAAAGCGCTATTAAGTCAACCACAGAAATGAATAATTTTCACCTTTTTTGAGCACCTACTATGTGCCAGTTCTCTGTGGAGCATTCCCATCTGAAATCACTAATTCTAAGCCAGGATACAGTCAGTTGTATTTTGTCAACTTTCAATGAGGAAATTGAGGCTCAGAGAAATTCATGAACTTGCCAGAAAGAAATCACATAGTTAGTAAGAGAAAAGCCTGGATTCCGGTTCTTTTGAATGTCAAGGCATGTTCTTTTTGAGTACTTAACATAGCTTCAAAGGAAAAACCAATGTTTAAAATTTGGAAACTTCTCTCGCTGAGCACAGTGAAGTCTGCTTTCAGACCAACACAGGAAGAATCCACTGAATTTGAAACTATCGGGATAAACAACAAGGTCCTATTGTAGAGCACAGAGAACTATACTCAGTATCCTATGATAAACCATAATGGAAAAGAATATTTAAAAAGGAATGTATATATATGTATAACTGAATCACTTTTCTGTACAGCAGTAAATAACACAACATTGTAAATCAACTATACTGCAATAAAAATTAAAAATTTTTATAAATGAATTAAAAAAATATCATCTCACTATTTTTACAAGAGCACGTGTGGAGTTGTGGAGACCAAGGCCAGAGCAGCGAAGGCTTCATTGCCAGAAGTGAGAACAGGAGGAGCCCATTTGTAGAAAATTCTTTCAGCACAAGGAACAAAAGCGCTGGCGCCTTCATCCCATGACTCCATCCTGTGTTTGGTGACTTCACGCGGTATCTCGGATCCACACCCTCCAATGCCCTCCTTACTACTTTCTCTAACTTCTTTTCTTCGTTTCCCTGCTAAGTACCTGCTATACTTAGGTCAAGCAACCAAGAGGTTAGCACTGTTTTTATGTTGTTGTTTGTTTTGTTTGGGGTTTTTTTGGTCTGTGAGAAATAGGGTAACCACCACTGAATTGCAATGAGTGTGAAAGGCTTACAGGCCAGATGACATAAAACACCAGCTGGTTTTTTAAAAACGGAGGGAGAGCAGAGGAAGGGTTAGTGGGTGCCTGGGTGCAGGTCAGACTCTGGACCACCGTGTGCCCCACTCCCTCAGGGGACGTTAGCGCTTTCTTCTTCTTCAATTCCAGATGTTTGAGTTCTCCTGTTGCCCTTGTCACATTGTATTGCAGTTATTTTTTTAAATTAATTTTTATTGGAGTATAGTTGCTTTACAATGTTCTGTTAGTTTCTACTGTACAGCAAAGTGAATCAGCTATACATATACATATATCCTCTCTTTTTGGATTTCCTTCCCATTTAGGATTTGTTGACAGCCTGGCTTCATGTCCTAGGAAAGCTCCTAGGGTTGGGGCCACTTCTTCCCTTGCCTGTTTTCCCAGCGCTTAGTACAGAGCCTGGGCAGACGCTCCACAGACATTTCTCCACTGAATGTCATCAAGGACTGGCCGTTTACCAGCATGAAAGAGAGATGGAAACTGTCCCAGGAGCCTTATGTGAAGCCAAGCCCTGCCGTCACGGAAGCCCCGTGGGGAGGTGTCACCATACACCCATCTACAGCTCATTTTATAAGGTTCCAACCCACAGGCTTGGCGGCATTTGCTGCTGGGCCAAGACTGAGTTTCAGGTCTACCACCTGCATTCTACAGATCAGAATTCCAGTCTCCTACTTTTCCTGACTGTAATTAATCTTAGGAAGAGCCATTGACAAATCTGTGAACGAGGGGAGAGTGCACATGTTCCTGGAATTATGGACACACTGCCAAATGGCACGCCAACCTTTCCACCATATTCTTTGGGGCTTCGTAACTAGAAGAGCTTCCCCAGCCAGCAGCTGGAGAGATATTATAGTTTGGATGGAACCCAATTACTGTGCATCCTTCTTAATTAATATGATTATCAAAGGAATCCATTAAAATCGGGCTCTAATTAATTGTATCCAATTAAGATTTTAAAGTAGAAATTCAGCAATTATTATTTCATAGATTAGGTGGGATGCTGTTATTTTCTTAAAAACATTTCCTTAAGAGACAGATGGTGAGAGGATACCTAAATTAGGCAGAGAGAAAGACTGCAAACCTGTGGATGATTATTTGAGTTGATTTTCTGTATAGTTTCTTCCACTAAGGGACATCAAAGCCCCCACCCCAAAAAAAAATTAAATGTGATTCTATAGTATTATAGATCAGATAATTTGTTTTAAAAATCTATACAATGATAGCGTGAGTTTACAGAGGGGGAGGGAAGAGAAACATTGCATTTTAAAAAGTTGGAAAATATAAATTGAAGAGTCTCCTTTTTACTTTTGCAAGTTTTCTAGCAGATCCTCTGTTTCGACATGAATCCAAAACAAAACTCCAAGAGGCAAGAAGTAATACAAATTAGATATTCTCACGTTCAAGACCATAACATACTTTATTTTATGTAAGGTCATGAGTGAGTTCTCCTCTTACAAGAAACCATGGGAAATGCAGGTGACAGAAGAGGCCTGCAGACACTCTGGAAGTGTGACTCATTACTATTTCATAGGCTCCTACTGAGATCACCAGAAGAGCATGGAATATTCACATTGCCCTGATCCAAAGTCCAAGAAAATACAACAGGAACATTTTATCCAAAGAAGACAGTCCTTTCTGTTTCATGTCATATTATTAGGCAATAGTTACTGTCCTGCATGTTGGTAAATATTCTGAAGGTGCATTCAGTACCTCATAGCTAATAAGGCTGGGCCAAGTCAGTTCTTAAGAGATGTGTTTGCAGGGCTTCCCTGGTGGCGTAGTGGTTGAGAATCTGCCTGCCGATGCAGGGGACACGGGTTCGAGCCCTGGTCTGGGAAGATCCCACATGCCGCGGAGCAACTGGGCTCGTGAGCCATAATTACTGAGCCTGCATGTCTGGAGCCTGTGCTCCGCAACAAGAGAGGCCGCGACAGTGAGAGGCCCATGCACCGTGATGAAGAGTGGCCCCCGCTTGCCACAACTAGAGAAAGCCCTCGCACAGAAACGAAGACCCAAGACAGCCATAAGTAAATAAATTTTTTAAAAAAATGCTACCTTTAAAAAAAAAATGTGTTTGCAAAATGACGAATAAAAAAATCTGTATACTTAGTGATGAGTATACAGATACATGTGTGTATATATATATATATATATATATATATACACACACACACATAAGTGTGTGTGTGTGTATATATATATATATATGTTCATATTCTTAGAAAGAAAAATCTAGCACAAACTCTCCTATTCATCAACATAAGTCACCCCACCCCACCCCGTTCCCCACAAAAGCAGATCTCTCTACATGGATTTAATGTCATGGTGAAAGGCTATTTGTTGATAAACTGTATTCCATATAGTCTAACAGTCACCAACTCTACCCATATTTTATGCATCACAATGTTTATACTGAGTTGTCAAATATAAAGAAGAAGAAAAATATATATATAAAGAAGAAACAATATAACTTCATATAATCTTCCTTTCCTCATAACCAGCAAGTACTTCTTTCTTGAGTTTCCAAGGCAGAGAACCCATGTCAAGGAGCACAGCTCTGAGGTTTCATGGACCTACACCCCCAGGAGTGGGCAGGAAGCAGAAACAGCTGGATGACGAATGTGTCCAATTCAACTCTGGGATCTTAGTCCCCGAGCCTCCCTGCCTGGACCTTTAAACGTGTGGGAGTCAACGCCTGGCAGCAGTGGAATGAGTGACAGCACCATGCCATACACATCATGCCCCGGTTTGGAGACAGACATCCATTTGGATCATCCTGGCAGGGACTCAAACCTTTAGGAGAGACACTCGATGCATAGAATGGTGGGCATCTTGGCCACGCTGAGACCCATCTGTCAGAGTGGCATGCTGCCTATTCTGAGTTGGTTGGATCTCTTCAGTAAACCCAAGGTGCCAGGCAGGAGTGTTTCATCACAGGAGGCATGTATAAAACTGAAAGTGTCATTGATTCTACAGGAAGCTCTTCTCTCCTGCCAGTCCCGTTCCTGGCCTGGCTCCTTGTTATCTCCACACCTGTTGACAGTTGTTCATAGAATTGACTGGATTTGCCCTCGAAAGGCAATGCCAGCCCTTCGAAACATGTCTGGATGCCAAGAAGACAGGTGGTTCTTCAGCGGGTGTCTGATGAAATCAGGAAGATAACTCAGGGCATAAAAATGTTTTTATAAAAGAAAGTAGAGTATTCTCCATGGGGATGCTTTGAAGCGGCCCCATATGTGACCACAACTGTGAAACTCAGTAGAATGTACACTCATTAGGGTTAGAAGAACACGGGCTAATATCAGAAGAAGAACTTGTATGTAGTACCAGCAGACAGAGTTGAAGTTTTTTTTTTTTTTTTTTTTTAAAGAAATTCACGTTCTTTTATTTATTTATTTATGACTGTGTTGAGTCTTCGTTTCTGTGCGAGGGCTCTCTCCAGTTGCGGCAAGCGGGAACCACTCCTCATCGCGGTGCGCGGGCCTCTCACCATCGCGGCCTCTCTTGTTGCGGAGCACAGGCTCCAGACGCACAGGCTCAGTAATTGTGGCTCACGGGCCCAGTTGCTCCGTGGCATGTGGGATCTTCCCAGACCAGGGCTCGAACCCGTGTCCCCTGCATTGGCAGGCAGATTCCCAACCACTGCGCCACCAGGGAAGCCCGAGTTGAAGTTTTTGATGGGCAGCTCATAACCATGGCACAGCCCTTTGAACAAAGGATCACAGTGATGGAGTCAGCAGGCACGGGGGCATATAATGGGGTATTCACTTGCTTGAGTCAATTGTTTGTCAGTGAAGATTATTTTGCAATTTGTAAGGTCCGTTTGCTATCTTACTCATGGAGACTTGAAGCCTAGAGACAGTTGCTTAGAAAGAGCAAGTGGATGTGATCCTCAAAGGCTGCCCTACTCAATAGAAAACCTTGGGAAGATAAGAAACCCAGAATTTAAAATATCAGATTGTCCTATCTTGGAAACTCTGTTGTAATAACCTCTCACGAAAATATTTTACAGAAAGAGTCTAACACTGTTCTTTGCAGACAATTTAGTGTAAGCAAGTCTTGTAAAGTTACAGAGCTTTTGTGACACTGTGACCCACAAAAGGCTCCAGGGAACATATTTCCACAATGTGAACCTACTCCTGCAATCTGGAATCTTGACTGAGTGCTATACTAATAATATTAAAAGTGGATGGGGCTTCCCTGGTGGCGCAGTGGTTGAGAGTCTGCCTGCCAATGCAGGGGACACGGGTTCGAGCCCTGGTCTGGGAAGATCCCACATGCCGCAGAGCGGCTGGGCCCGTGAGCCACAATTGCTGAGCCTGCGCGTCTGGAGCCTGTGCTCCGCAACAAGAGAAGCCGTGATGGTGAGAGGCCTGCGCATCGCGATGAAGAGTGGCCCCCACTTGCCACAGCTGGAGAAAGCCCTCGCACAGAAACGAAGACCCAACACAGCCATATATAAATAAATAAATAAAAATAAATAATTAAAAAGTGGATGATGCATTTAACAGAAAAAAATCTTAGAATACTTTACTTTTGAAAGAAATCACATAGCTACATTTCATCAACTTTATGTCTTGACTGGTGATTGTCTACCAAGCACTGCCGGGGTGAGGACACTCAGCCGGGCATCCCCAGGAGTACAGGCTCCAGGAGAGTCCTAAGGATGTGACGATCCTCCGAATACAGATGTCAAACTACAAATCCTAGCAATACAAATGAGAATAAGAAAAGGGCTGCAAGACAGAACCAGAGTTCAGGGGTAGAGCCCGTGGAGGAAAGGATTTCTGAGGATCGTAGCATTTGAGATGGACTTCGAAAATTAGGTGCAATTCAGAATAGATTTATCGTCAGAAAAGTGAAACAGGAAATGTATTAAAATGTATGTTTAAGAAAATGAGTATTGCTACATGTGTGATACCAAGATGAAATGATCAGAAAAAGGAGGTATTCATTTGTATCATGCTAGACTTGGTGACATTTAAGGTCCTTTCCGTTTTTACTATTGTAAGTAAATTAGCACTGTTAAAAAATGAAAATAACTCTCAAACGTCTATTATATTAAAGACTGCTATTAAAGGCTGCCCCCTTGAGAATTCTTCCTTTGAATAAAATTCTCTTGGGCGCCCTGCGATTGCCACAGTGGAAGGTTTCTTACAAAGGGGACACCGGTCTTGGAGGTGCAGCGGGGCACAGCTCACCACCCCCTCTGTGCCCACAGCACCTGGGCTGCCCCAGAGAACTATTTTTGTATTTATGAGCTTTGCAAATCCTATAGCTTATTGTCTCTCCCTCCCTCCCTCCCTCCCTCCACTCCTTCCTTCCTTTCCTGGAAATCTCAGCACCAAATGTAGGCGTTCCTTTCACTTCAGGTGTTCCAAACTTGCTGCACATTCTCACCCGAGACCCCACCCACCGAGTCCTTCTTCCTATCTACCTTGATTCATCACCCATTTCCTACCCCTCTGCCTACTATGTATCTCTGTGCAAATCTTTCTTAGGAAAAGGAGGCGGACATAAACATAAAAGCTCAATTTACAACACCTAGATGAGAACTTCAAAGTTGTGATTTAAAAGACACAAAGGTACAGACTCATGGCTGAGTCAGGTTACTTCAAAAATTGATAAATTCTCTCTTTACCCAATCTCATGATTTCAGTGAAATAAATTCATTGTTTGAACTGCTTCACAAATTCATCAAAAACTTTTTACTCATAAGCCTGACGCACATGTGAATTTATGTATCTATGTATATTTTAAAATGTAACTCATAAGACCATCACACGCGGACAAACCTAAGAAATTTAAATTTCTATCACTCAATAAAAAGTGAGTTTTAAAAAAATGTATTAAAGGTGACTAAATAATTACTAGAAGTAATTGAGTGAGATTCTGATGTGTGTGTGTTTGGTTGGCTGGTGTGGATGCTTTTTCTTGTTATGACTTGAAGCTAAAGCTATCATGTGGGCACCAAAAATATATGAACCATAAGGTTAGTCCCGTAGACACAGGGATGAATATAACAAAGCCACTGCTTTCAATAAGGCAATAGTTTAATAAAGAAAATAATGATTTATGTATTTGAGTAACATTTTACAGCTCACTTATAAAAGGTTAGCACATAAATGAATTAACTGATTTAAAGTCTCTTATGTAATATTACAAATCTTGTAAAGTTGAAATATACTTGAAATTCAAACACATTGTAATTTAGTCATAGCTATAATTCAGAATAATTGCTTGACCCAATAATAATAATAATTCTTCCAATTTATGTATATTTAGAACCAAAATTTAGACGTAAATGCCACATTCTTCTTATTGCTATAAAAACTTTGTTGGTTCTTGGGTTTTAGCAAAAATAAATGTACTAATAATTTTGGAATGGTAGCGATGTGGCCAGATTTTTCAGGATAACAACAAGAACTCATTGAGACTCAACTTACATTATCTATGAGCCATTCTATGACATTTCAAGCATGGCATCATTTACTATGTTAGAAGCAGTGGAAGTTTATACTAGCTTCATATCATTCCTAAAATACTGTCATAATATGAAATGATTCAACATCACTACTCTTCATATTTTGTATCAACAACACAGTAGGGGAAAAAATAACAGGAAATGACAAAAAGAAAGCAAAATCCAAATAAAATGAAGTAGTTTATTAGGCAAATTCCCACCTCATATTTGTAATGCTGAGTCATTGCCTTTCCTAAGAATCTGATGCTAATTAAGCATAACCCTTTCACAAGGTCATAGTTTTCGCTCCCAACTGTACTCAAATTTATTGTAAATAATATCATTTTCATAATTGTTGGAATCAACTGACTGAAGTGAACGAGTCCATACTGCGGAAAATTAGAAAACTGATATCAATGTTTTTAGAAAGAAAAAGCACACTGTAAAAGCTGATATGATGAACTTAGAAAATGCAGTCATAACTTAAAAATCAAGTTGAATAAAAATTCCCTTTTTCAAAAGAAAATTTCTCTGCAAAAAGATCATTTCTCTCAGGACTCACGGATGAAGCTACTTAAACCTCTTCTCAAAACTTGTCACTGTGATTGAGGGTCAGAAACGGCCAACTTTCAAGCTGGTTCTCACTGCCTTTCTCATCCTCCATTCAGACGCCTCTGATAACCAACAGAGGCAACCCATCTGAACGGGAGAGCTGAATGCATTTTCATATGATCAGGCTGTACTCAGGGTCATTCGAAGTCTGGTATAAATTCTTTTTTAATCTCCCAAAGCTATCCCCCCAAATCGTTATTGTTTTACACTAAACATATATCATGTGAATGTATGGGAGTATATGTTATCCAAGATCAGCTTTAAATAAGAATGTCTATACACTGTCCACACATATATGTGTTTTGTTGTATCCTCAGTTCTGATGGCAGAGTATATACATAATAAATACCTGTGGCATGACTACAAGTATAAATAAATATGTGAATAGACACCACTCCTCTTTGTTGTATCCCCCATCCCTGCTCTACCCCATCTCACCCAGCGTTTCTGATTGTGTGTATCGAACAAAATATTTTTTCAAAAAAAAAGGTCTTATATGAGAAAATTTAGAAATTAAAGATCAAAGAGACATTCAGTAATAACATCTAATAGCTTCATAGTGTAACTTACATGGCTTCTTCTCATCTTAAATTTTGATTTGTTTTCGATTACTGGCCAAACCATTTATACTCTCTTGTTCTGTAAGGCCCAGAGCATACTTATTTTCTATGAACGTAATGCACAGAGTTCTAAACAGAAGATAGGCAAATAAAAGGAAAGTCTCATCTTGTCCACATTTAAAATGGTACAATTTGAATAACTGTCCTGCAGTATCTTTAACTTATCTACCCTCCTCTTGTACATTACATGCATTCTTTGTTTCAATGGTCCTACATTATTACAGAGTCTAAAAGGAGGTTACCGAAGTACCCAGAGTCACTCAAAGAGGTATTTCCTTCCAAATACAGCAGTGACTCCACTGATTCCCTTATCAAGTCTCTCCTGAGCTGCAGTCCTAACTGGAGTCTTCCCTAAGTTCCACAAGGTCTCACATCCCTCACATCACTCTAATTCCAAATCTGGGAAATGTCCGCGCTAAGTACTTTCTGAAACAGAAATACATTCCTCTGTATGTAGCAAAGTCCTTAGCATTCACCTAAGCTAAAAGGCAGGTGCTCCTTCAGCATCACTCTAAGAATTTTAAACCTTGGGAGAACTATCTTAAATAAGATTTGAAATAAGAGAATATCAGCTATGCTAGCATCCAAAGTTTAAAAAAATCATTGTATTACATAATATTTACTCTAATTCCATGCTAGTATAATTAATATTTCCTCATTGCAAGAAAGTGCTGGAATAGAATTCATTGTCCTTTGCTACATCTCAGCTCACTTGAAATTCCAATCAAAGTAGGGGAGGGGGAGGTGGTGACCACCTCATGCCCCTTCCCTCATGATTCTGACAACCCAAGTACACAAACAAAAATCTACACACACTTTCTACATGGAATAGTGAATCAACAATTCATTAAATACAAATGAATGATTAACTTTGAGTTCTGATGAGGTAAGTTGTATTTGTACCTATGTGACCACGGTAAGACTGCTGCAAAGATAGTGTTACATAATTTTATTAAAATAACATCACCAAAATATCTTAAGTATCTTCATGCAGCATGAGGTTTCCTCTTAAGGATCTGAACTTTTTCTATTGTATTTTTATTGTACTGAGAAAGAGCTCTATGGTATTTTCAATAAAATGGTTAATAGCAAACATAATAACAACTGTAGAACTTACAAAGAACCTCCATAACTATAATCTCATTTAAGTGTCACTCAAGGACTTCCCTGGTAGTTCAGTGGGTAAGATTCCACATTCCCAATGCAGGGGCCCAGGTTTGATCCCTGGTCAGGGAACTAGATCCCGCACGCATGCCACAACTAAGAGCTCACATGCCCCAACTAAGAAGTCCGCAGGCCGCAACTAAAGATCCCGCGTGCCACAATAAAGACGGGGGCAGCCAAAATAAATAAATAAATAATAAATAAATAAATAATAAATAAATAAAATATTAAAAAAAGAATCACTCAAATATTTTGATACATCCATCACACTATATCCATTTTACAAATTAGGATTCTGAAGTTCAGAGAAGAAAAGTAATTTTCCCAAGTTTCCCCAACTAGTGAAAGACAAAGCTGGGATATGAACCCAAATCTTCTTTCTCAAATACAATCTCTTTCTCTACATTCTGAAGTCTGATAAACTTTGCATCCACCATAGTACCTACATCACATAAACAGATTCAATAAATATTTGTGGAATAAATGAGCAAATGAATGAATGCCTTAAACAATTACATATATCAAGTACTTTGCATTATTATTTGCCTGTTTGAATGTCTCATATGCCAAAACAAGATACCACCTTGAGGTGGAGACCTAGTAAGACAGAGTAGGGCTAGAATTCTGATTGTTCAATCCTTGAGCTGTGGACACCACAAACAACAGTCCTAACAGGGCTACATCAGGGAATAAAACATGGTCCATTCCAGCTTTATGATTTTGTTCAATGTGGCCCACTTTTGGTTTGAGGAATGGGCTCCAATAATTCCCCTGGAAGGTTAATTTCCAGACACCAGCAGAGAGTCATTGAATTGCTCATAATGGGTCCTTAGCAGTCTGATTCCTGTTTAAATTCTGATTTTTCTTTAGCAGTTAAATAACTACAAGGCACATTGTGGTACCTATTTAGAATATATATTTCTTGTAAAGTTCACTTGGAATCATTTCAAAATCAACCATGAAAGTCATGAAACACAATGATCTCTTGCTTGCGTTCTTCCCTTGACATGTGTGTTCTGGCATTTCTTACATGTGAACGGTATCCAATTTTGCCCCATATACAAAATATTTATGTATTTTATTCCCCTGTGCATTTAACGCATTCTCAGTCACAGGTTTATATTTTGTTTTCCTATTACAGTTTCAGCAATTTATTTATAGTTAATGAGTATAAAAGTGAGAGCACATAAACCGAGCTAAGTGGGTAAACAAATAAGTGCTTTTAAAAATGGACTTGTGGTTCTGAGTTTTCGAAAAGTCATGCTTTATTACGTCCATGCTGATATTCATGAGACTGCCGTATCATAAATCCAAAAGACAGCCAAGCCTATCAACTTTGAAATATTCAAATTGCAGGGTAAGGAAGGAGGCTATTACATTTATTTTTTCTTGTGGAAAAAATGAATAAATGGATGTATCAGATGTAAACATGAATTTTTTTACGGTTCTGACTAAAGGAAGTACTAAAACACCCATAATTTTGTGTAGTAGCCTTTCCTCTGACTCTGCCTTGAGCTCTTTACTTTCACAATATTTTCTCTGTTTGTGAGAGCGGCACATTTGGACTGTGTAATTCTTTCAAGCTGAATGCCAGTGACCGCATCTACTTAAAACTCTGGGATCTCAAAACTGGATATAATTTTTTCATGTGAGTACAGAAACTTGTGTTATCTTTTGTGTTTTGAATTAGCCACTTCGTTGAGATACAAAAGTTTATAGGTTCGGGGGGGAAATCAAACACGAACAGTAAAGAAAATATAGAATTAAAAACAAGTGCATAACCCCTTAATCTTGCAAAACAATTATGAAAGACATTTTTCTGTCTCTGTTTTTGTCTTGTCCTAGTTAATACAAGCAGACTTTATAGGACTTTAAATCTAAACTGCAACTTACTTTTTTATTGACCGATACTTTCATGCCTTCCGTCTGTACTGGTACATTTACTACCACTCCATGGCTTTGGATGGCCGAATGGCATTCCTCTTAATATATGTTTCCAAGTTTATTTTAAAAGTTTACTCTCAGTGGACTTTAAGCATTTTCTAGTTTTTTGGTATAATAAACAACGATATTTTCATTTTGGGGAACTCTGAAAACATTCTCTTGAACCCAAGTTTAAGAATGAAAAGAAGCATTCAGCCATAACATGCTATTTTCTTCCTTAGAAGCTACAGGGGAGTAGATATTGTGTATCTAAAAGGCATTCTTCATTATGCCTTTTGATGAAAGGGCTTAGTGATACAAGAGGCTGTAAGATACAGATGCTGAAATATTTCCTGGGCCCAAACTACAGCACCGGGACCCACCAGAGCAGGAATCTGCAAAGGGTACGGTTCAGTCTAAGGCGGGTCCCCCTGTGGTTGTAACATTTATTTAGACTATATCTAAGAACCAACTACTATTTTCCCAGCACTGTTATTTAATTTAATCTTAACTTAAATCCCTGTAAGACAGGCCCAGTAACTGTCAGTGAGTATAATGTGAAAGTTGTACATCGCGATCCAGAGTCGGGGTCCTAGGTTCAGGGCTTGCTTTGCCCAGCCTCTGTGGGTCCAGCCCTCTTCTCAGAGAGCAATGGGATTGGGCAGAGGCGATGACCACCATGGCAGAGATGGGCTCCAGGAAATATCCTGATAGAGTTGCACTGGAGCAGGAAGGGCAATAGACAGGGATGCCTTCACTCGTACAATTTTTTAGGTAAGTTGTGATGAGACTGTGAGCCAAGGTCGTGGGAATACAATGGAGAAACGCCGTCAGATGTGACATATTTGGAAGATAAAATGAGCAGGACTACACAGATGCATGTGTCCATTTGCTTAGACTCAAAACCCCGGGTTCAAACTCAATTCCCCTCTTATTCAGACTCTTCAGCACATCTTTCAATATGTAGCCAGAAAATGACCACCCAGAATCTGACCAAGATTCACCAGAGACCCCACCCCTATCCAATCCACCAATCTCCACTGGAACGAAAACTGTGTTCTAAGTTTTCTCCATCCAACATCTCGAGTGATCCTTTCAAACAGAAGTCTACTCAAAGCTCTCCAATAGCTTCCCAAGTCACTATGGGCAAATGTAAAAGCCCCTCCACTGATGTCTGATGCGCCTCAGTCCTGGCCCCCGATGCATCTCTGAGCTCTTCTCCTGGATGCTCTCCTCTGCTCACGCTGCTTCATCACCCTGGCTTTTCGGAGCTTCCCCAAGCCTACTGAGCACACCCCAGCTCAGGGCTCCCGCTCCCCTGTGCGCTGCTTAGACCAATCTTCAGCAAGATGCCAACCATCAGGGTTCACTCCTCTGCTTCCCTCAGGCATCCCCTCATCAGAACACACTTCTCTGACCCCCCGTTAACACACAGTCTGCTTTATTTTTCTTCAGAATATTTCTCATTTGATATTGACTTATTCAGTTAGTTCGTTATTTACTGTCTACTCTGACACAACCAGTGTAGATGCTTGACCTGTTTTGTTAGTGATACATCTACCACTGCTAGAGTCATTCCTTGTCCACAGTAGGGGCACAGAAATATTTGAGGGTGTTATGTGATCTAAGTCAGAGAAAGACAAATACTGTATGATAGGGCTTATATGTGGAATCTAAAAAAGCCAGACTTGTAGAAACTCAGACTAGAATGGTGACTACCAGGGGCTGGGAGGTGGGGAAAGTGGGGAGAGGTCGGTCAAAGGGTATAAAAACTGCAGTTAGAAGATGGAAAGTTCTGGGGATCTAATGCATGGCATCATGATTTTAGTTAACCATATTAATTGTCACAATGGTGTTACCATTGTAACAGTAAGAAGTATCATATACCTGAAAGTTGTGGAGAGCAGATCTTAAATGTTCTTACCACAAAAACAAAAAGATAATTACCTGAAGAGATGGAGGTGAGAGCTAGCACAAGGTGGGGGGGTGATCATATAGGTATATAAGTGTCCCAAATCAACACGTTGTACACCCTCCACTTACACAAGGTTATATGTCGAATCTGTCTCAATAAAAAAGAAATACTTGTTAAATGAATGTGTGAACTCAAGCAAGTTACTGGCCTTTTTGAACTTCAGGTCTGTGGAACAACAATTATAACACCTATTTCACGGGTGAGGTGTGTGTGATCATTAAATGAGGCTATTCACAAAAGCACTTTAAAAGTATCTGGCACACAGTAAGGGCTTGACAAGTGTCCATCATTTCTAAAGGTTTTAGTTGGGTTGACTTGTGTCCCCTCAAAATTCATTTGTTGAAGCCTCAAGCCCCAGCATCTCAGAACGTGAATGTATTTGGACATAAAGACTCTGCAGACGTGATTAAGTTTACATGAGGTCATTAGGGTTGGCCCTCATCCAATGGGACTGGTGTCCTTATCAGAAGATGAAGAGACACCAGAGGGACATGAATGCAGAGGAAAGGCCATGTTGAGGACACAGAGAGAAGGCGGCCATCTGCAAGCCAGGAATAGAGGCCTCAAGAGAAATCAACCCTGATGACACCTTGATCTTGGACGTCCAGCCTCCAGGACTGTGAGAAATATGTTTCTGTTGCTTAAGCCACCCTTTCTGTGGCATTTTGTCATAGCAGCCCTAGCTAACTAAAACAGTGAATAAAGGACTCCTTTAAAGTAAGAGATCTACAAGAAATAGGCATTTCTAATCAAAGAGTTTTATTCACAAAGATACTTCTAAACTATGTATAGGGCTGTGAAATAAGATATTTTAGATACTACAGGGAAACCCTGTCTTGGTATTTCGGAAGTACTGGGTAATGCTGACCTTGTGTAGACGAGGGAAAGGTTCACTTCCATGTGCGTTCAGTCCATTTGTCTAAAAATGACTTAACCCTTTGTCACATCTTTCATCTCATTCACTTAACCAACACAACGTTATCTCCCAGAAGTCTTCAGCTTGTTTCACTTTTCCTTTGCAGATTACACTTCACAAATGGGATCATGTTAAACCACAAGCCAGGGTTACTAAGAAGCCAAAGGAGAAAGTGCAGGAGATTCCCGCCACCTCCATAACCACATCATTCCTAACTGCCAAGAAGATCGCCCTTGGAGTTTGAATGCTAAACACAGCCATTCAGCATCACGGCATCAGCAAATTCTCCAGCTACTGAAGTGAAGGTGTTATTTCAAGAGCTAAGTTAGCTCCTAACTAAAGCGATAATTCACTGTTCAGCGGGCAGAAATATTATTTCATTAATGTTAAGAACTGGGTAGTAGAATGAAGAAAGGGACCCAGGAGCATGGCAGCAAGGGAAAGCCATTGGGCAAAGAGGAGACCGCGTCTCAGTCCTATCTCTGATTCTGCCTTTCTGTGACCTAACATGCCATTTACAGTCGGCCCTCCATAACCGCGAATTCAACCAACCAATGCCCCCTGCAGGTGCGGGGGGGAATTGCACTTATGTGCTTCAGGTCCTCATTCATGTCATAAAAAATACAGGAATCGACAGGATGCTCCCCAATTCCAACATGCGCTCCCCTTTCATACCTTAGATGTTCTGTGCTAATTAATCATACAAATATTGAAATTAGTGATTTTATGAAAAAATAGCATGTATAATAGGAACACCAATTCTGACCACTATAATCTAATAATGGAATTACAATAATAATAATCCTGAGTTTATATATGTGTATATATATTGAATATATATAGAATATATATATATATATGCACATTACACGTACATACACAACTTCGTGAAATAAGCTCTTAAAGAGAAATTTGACATACTGTTAATTTATTAGTTTACTCAGCACAGCTGCGCTGAAAACGGTTAGAGGCTGAGCCGAGGGTACAGCTGAGTAAGCCAATTCCGCACTCCGGCACATTTTCTATCTAGTTTAAGGTCCCCCGCTGTGATTGGCAAGGATCAGAATACAATTACATTTATCACCTGTCTCTCCAAAGACTAGTTCCTGCCAAGTCCAGCAGTATTAATATTTCCTACCCCAGGTATCAATTTTTAGGTCACTTATATTGTGGATAATACTAGTTAATTGTTAATTTTGGAGACAGGACAGTTACATGGTCTAGAAAGTGTGGACAAATATATAGAGAGAAAGAAAAAAAAATTTCAACTGCAAAATTTCCGTTTCTTTGACTTGCTACCATCATACATTTAGGCTGTATTTTTAATGTCCTAATAAAGTTTTCCTACAGTTTCCTAGATTCTGCGTCTAGTTCTTTTATGCATCTCACCAGCTAGCACAGGGCTCACCATCCTGTAGAATCGCAAATTTACAGATGTTTGGTGAACTTTGAGTTAACAATGAAAACAAATTCAGATGATAAGTGGATTATCCATAGGAGGCATGAGAAAAAGTAAATCTGCCATTAAATTTCCTTGACTCGATCGGCCCATGGAAATCCACTTTCGGATTCAGGCAACTATATAAACATCTTTATTTTCCATTGGCCTAGTATAATTTATTTTATTATTTTTACCTTCACTTACGTCTTGCATAAAATCATCTGGGCAGAATACATAAAAGGATAGCCTACTTCCCCTCCACTGGAACATTGGTTTCCCCCTTCAATTATGAACATTTCTGTGGTGGCCATTACTGCAGGTCACAGAGAAGTAGTTCATCTCTCCCTTTGGAACATATGAGCAATAAACTTCCTAGCTCCCTCATGACTGGAATGGCCACAAGTCCTATTGTAGCCAATAAACCGTGGGTGACACTGACAAACCTCATTGCTGCCTGGATGCATTTTGCTGCCCGTGTCCAACTCCCAGCCCCTTTTTCTTCTCTCCCAGCATCACGGAAGCACGTCTCATAAAGATGTGCAAAGGCAAGCCTTCACGTGGAGGGAACTGCCAAAGAGAAGTGCCCACACTATAGCCGGCTCCCTGCACACAATAAACTATCTTTCTCATGCAACCACAAGAAAGATTATGATCTACCTCCCTTCAAAAAAGAAATTATATACATATTTCTATTAAGATGAAGTAAAGGAAAAGGAACCAAAGCTCATTTTTTGAGTTGTTCCCAATACATTCTAAACATATAAGCAATTTGTGGAGTATGATTATCCCACAAAGGTCTGGTGAGACTCAGAAAGCCATCTGTAAATATCTTAACTTGTTAAACGTTTTTAAACGCAGTATATTTGTAGGGTATTTTCAGAAGCCCTAGCTCTCTTGATCATTATAGGGGTATATGTGTTTTACAAATATTCTCTGGATCTTGCAATACCGAAAAAGCAAAGCCTTCCCCAATGTGCTTTAGTTACTCACATCCAGAAAATTTTTAAACTACTACTAATTTGAGGGATTATTTAATATAGCTATTAATGCATATTGCTAACACTTGGTATATAAACAACAGAATGACTGCATTTACTAAAGCAATTTTCACTTGGAATTCTTCAACTTTCAATCACATCTCTGTTGCATCTAGATAGATTCACTAAATCCACAGACAGAGCTCTGCTATAATTAAAATTGTAAACTTTGAATTTGTTCCCTTCATTTCATTTTTGGGAAACCTTTAAATATAACTTACCTCCTGTTAGAAAACTGACTTTTACTTAAATTGTTTTAAAAAGTAACATTTGGTATCAAGTAACCACACACTTGACATATTTCTAGAAGAGAAAAATAAAACATCCAATGTCTGATTTCAGAGACTAGAATATCCATACGCTGAGTCTTTTCCTTCTGGGAGCTGAAGATACAAAGGCTTCCAAAATCTATCTGGAAGTTTGTCTTGAACAGAAATAATCTACTACTTTATTAAGCGTAGTTCAATTAAAATGAAATATAAATGAAAGCATTTATCTAGAAGCTAATTGAAAATAAAACTCTCAGTTTGTCACTCACGGTCTTGCCTTGGAAATCTGTCTAGTATTTTGGGAAATAGAACCAGTACTTTTGCAAATGGACATGTCTCTCTGCATTTTTAGAAGGCGTTGGTAGTTAGGAATGATTCTGAGATAGGAAACACCAATGACACACGATGGACTAACCCTGAAACAGGCAGTTTTAAGTGCTCTCCTTAAAATAACACATTTAAACTCATTAAACATAAAATTTAATCTAATTAATAGGGTCTCTTAATCCTCCCTCTCTGTTCAATAATTCAAATCTTCAACTACAGGTCATTTCCATCTCCCCTAAACATACTAATATCAATTTCTGCTATGGCTCAAAACTGCTGCTGATACTGAAGGACATTATTGTAGGTACATTATATGTATCAAGCCAAAATACACATTAAAGACAGTATTTTAAAAAAATATTATAAATATATTTCGTTGCTGATGAGACAAAAGATTTTTTTTTTCTTTTTCATTCTAAGGCATCAGGTAACATGAGCTTTCTTTAGCAGCATGAAGTATTTCATCACTTTAATCCTTGCCTTGATTTATTATCTATCCAGTGTTAATTTTTCTTACTTTCTTTCTTTCTCCTCTCCCTTCCTCTCTTCCTCCCTCCCTCCTTCTCTCCCTCCCTCCCTCCCTCCCTCCCTTCCTTCCTTTCTTTCTATTAGCCATGTTTTCCCACTAAGTATGTTACGACAGCACCAGTGAATTTTAGAAAAGCAAAGGCAACATTCTCTCGGAGGAACACAATCTGTCCAGCTGTACAATCATGTATTAATATGCTGTTTAAATATAGTATCCCCCTTTTGGTAAATTGTAAGTTCTGCTGCCTCCTCACCGTCTGTTCCTATGGGAAGAAAGTAATATTTTGGGTCTTTGTGTCAAGATAAAGAAAATTAATTTCAAAGCCAACAAGGAGAGAACTGACGGTGCAGAAGGTAAGTAAATGCCAGCAGTTGTTCTGTGACTTCAAGACGGAAAGAAAAAGTACTTTTCAAAAATCGCACTTTAACAGAAATAATACAGGAGCTTTTGCAGCAAATGGAACATTTCCCGAGCACCTAGCCTGAGGCCCGCCTCCATCACATCCTCCTGGGCTGTGTGTGAAATGAATGCGTGGATGGATGGCTGGATGGATGGATGGTGATGGAAAGACATCTAAACTTCCAACAATTCACAGATGTGCCCTCCTCTCTGTCTTCTAAAGGGACCTGGATGTGAGGTCCATACATCTAGGTGAACTAAAAAATATTTGATACCAACGTGCCAAAAAAAGATGTAGTTGTGTAGGATGAATACAGCTAGAGAACTAATGTACAGCATGAGACCATAGTTTTTAATACTGTACCGAACAAAAAAACAAACAATCCAGTCAAAAAATGGGCAGAAGACCTAAATAGATGTTTCTCCAGAGAAGACATACCGATGGCCAATAGGCACATGAAAAGATGCTCTACATCGCTAATTATTAGAGAAATGCAAACCAAAGCTTCAATGAGGTATCAACTCTCACTGGTCAGAATGGCCATCATCAAAAAGTCTACAAACGATAAATGCTGGAGAGGGTGTGGAGAAAAGGGAACCCTTCTGCACTGTTGGTGGGAATGTAAATCGGTGCAGCCACTATGGAAAACAGTATGGCAGTTGCTCAAAAAAATAAAAATACAGCTCCCATATGATCCACTCCTGGGAGTACATCTGGAGAAAAACATGGTTTGAAAGGATACATGCACCCCAATGTTCACTGCAGCACTGTTTACAATAGCCAAGACATGGAAGCAACCTAAATGTCCAATGACAGATGAATGGATAAAGAAGATGTGGTACATATATACAATGGAATATTACTCAGCCATAAAAAATAATGAAATAATGCCATTTGCAGCAATATGGATGGACCTAGAGATCCTCATAGTAAATGAAGTAAGTCAGTCAGAGAAAGACAAATATATGATATCATTTATACATGGAATCTAAAAAATAGTGCAAATGAACTTATTTACAAAACAGAAACAGACTCACAGGCACAGAAAACAAACTTATGGTTACCAAACGGGAAGGGGGGCTGGTAGGGATAACTTAGGAGTATGGGATTAACAGATGCACACTACCATACATAAAACAGATAACAACAAGGATTTACTGTATAGCACAGGGAACTATATTTAATATCTTGTGATAATCTGTAACAGAAAATTTAAAAAAAGAATATTGATATATACATATATATGTATAACCAAATCAGTTTGCTTTACACCTGAAACTAACACAATATTGTAAATCAACTATATTTCAACAAAATAATAATAATACTGTACTGAATACTGGAAATGTGTTAAGACAATAGATTTCAGGTGCCTCATCACACAAAAAATGTAACTATGTGAGATGATAATAATTAGCTTGACTGTAGTCATTTCACGTAGGTATATGTATATGAAATCATGTTGCATACCTTAATATATACAATTTTTATTTTTTAAAAAGGTAAAAAAAAGATTGATTCGGACAGAGCAGCATTAGTTTAAATAGGAGGTTTCATTTGTTGTGTTTTTCAACTTCATCAAGGTCAGAAGCATGTCAATTTCTTCCCTGCTCCCCTGTAGCAACTCTCACCTCCACGGTTATTTATTTTTATCTGGTTATTTGTTACTTTCAGGATAAATGAATGAGCAGATGAAGGGGCAGGGGCGTGTCAGTGTGAGTGGAGAGTTCAGGCTTTAAGTAGGTTTGGGAAAGACCACACTGGGGACTCAGCAGAGACGTCTGGAAAGAAGCTGGTGGCCAGTTACCTAGAAGCCTCGGTAACAAGAGAGGGAAGAGGCTGCCTTATGCTCCTACTCAAGACCTGGCCTACATTTTCATCCAAATGCCCCCAGAGTGGAGAAGAATAAACGCTCCCCTGAGAGTTGCTTTTCCATAGCCTAATACACAGTTGCCCACATCAATAACATTATTTTGCAACCCTATGTTTTCAATTTACAATTATTTGTCTTAATGTGAAATGTAATTTTATGGTGCCATCAAATAAAATAAATAATCTAAAAAGATGGTCTATGTTTTCGTGTGGTTTTGAAAACCCCCAGCCTGTGTTCACATAAACTCTCCACCAAGTCAGGTAAACTAGAAAAAGCTGCAAGAGAGAGATGGTGGGGAACCGACTTGAATCACTACTAGCAACTAGGGGCAGACCAGGACATGGCACAAGAAACGCTGTCTCCAAATACAGACTATCCTTCCATCTATCTGTCTGTCTGTCTGTCTATCTGTAATCTGACAACCATATGTGTCTATCATCTATTTATCCATCCATCATCTAACAACCATCTCTCATCTACCTAACAATGATCCGTCATCTATCATCCATCTACCCATCAAGCCAACATCGAATCAATTATCTATCTAACAACCATCTATCTAGCTATCATCTACCATCTATAATGTATCATCTATCATCTATTCATCTATCATCTATTTATCTACCATCTATATAATCTGTCTCTATATGTATATATCTATTTTATCTATAATCTAGCCATCGACCCATCCATCATCTATCTACCTACCTATTGTCTACCTATCATCTATCCATTCATCTAATATCTAACAATCATCTCTCATCTACCTAACAATTATCTATCATCTATTCATCCATCATCTATCTATCCACCTACTTATCATCTGTCTATCCATATATCTATCATCTATTTATACATCAGCTATATGCTAGCTACCTATCCATCCATCACCTATCTATTATCTTCTACTTATTATCTACCTATCTATCTATCTATCTATCATCTTTATCCTCTATCTATGAATGTATCTATATAATCTATAATCTGGCTGTCTACACATCTCTCATCTGTCCATCTAGAGCCTAAGGTTATCAGTATACACGTGTGGAGACAGGGTGTTCATGCCTCATATCAGGACATGCCTTTATGACCAGGCTGCAGTCACATAAAAAGGATTTAAAATCCCCCCAATATGCCCTGCTCCCTCACACCTCTGCCTTCCTATAGGTGTTTTGAGGACCTAGAAAGATTCTTGTCTCACACTTTCCTTCACTGTTTAGGTAACATCAGGTCATAATTGTTTTCCAAGACTGAGAGCAGGCAGGCGTTTCATTAGGAATTTCCCTGTATCCTGCAGTTACAGAGATGCTCTTGAACAGGAATGCTCGCTACCCCCATTCGTGCAACTCTAAAGCCCTATCATTCTATATTGTAATTGTTCATTCATTTCAATAGTTGAAATGAAACTGTAACCTACTAGAAATATGAAACTATGTCTTTGAAGCCTGAGTCCACTACACTAGGCAGCCAAGTATGTGTTTGATGGATGGATGAGTGAATGAATGAATGAATACTATACATAGTTACAATTTTTCCTTGGTTTCAATATTTTAAGCAATAAGGCCATAAGCTCTTCTTATCCTGATGTTCAAATATGTAGATTCAAACTCTCTGGTTGGTATCACCATTAAAATTACAGAAGAAAACCCTACAGGTTTTCATGTCTTGGTAAAATAAGGTTGAGAAATGAACTGAGGGTAATTTGATGGAAAAAAAATCTAAGTTCTTCTTGATTAGGAAGAAGGATATAAGAACAGGAATTGCACATTGAGTGAGTGCTCGGTTTGCTATTTACCAAATTCAGATTCCACCCTCACCCAATGGGAAGCAGGGCTCCTGACTCATGTGCTGCCTTCCATCTCCAGGAGGACGTTCACGGATGTCACACTGTCACTTAGAACAGTTAGTACTTGCACTACCTTTTCAGCAGTTTCACACAAGAACCAGCAAAACAGCCAAGAATAATAGGAACTCAAAGTGCAATGTATTAGGGAATGAAGACTCAATCAAAGAAACAGCAGAGGGAAACTGAAATAATCACAGGCAAGCAGTACAGGTAATTACTATTATCAAAATGGTTTCTGTCCTGTTCTACATCATCTTCCTGGCTGCGTCCAGATCCTGAAACCATGGCAAGTCGGGAGGCAGGAATCCATTGCATTTCCATATGATAAAGATGAGTTAACATACGTCCATAGAAAACACATCTTCAGAGAACTCATTGTTTTAGCTTTGGAATTTTAATTTTCAAAATGTGTGCCTGGGATTGTGAATAAGTGAACATGGGCCAGGGGGAAACTGAAATAATAATTCAGCCTGTTGAAGGTTTTTAGAGTGGGCAGAAATATAATCTTTAAAAATTGAAGATATGATGAAATGGATATAAATAGAAAAAATAAAGGAGGAGGGATTTTATCCAGAATGCATGATCATTATTAGACTTTTAAACTGTGCTCCCCTTTTCCAGTCATACTTCTTCTTTATAGACTGTTACCTTTCCAAATAAATGTTTGGAGGTGGAATATTTTAAGTAGCTTAAGTAGAACTAACTGTGGGACACCTCATTTAATATACACGTCAATACTGTTGACGTGTACATTACCCATAGGCCTAGTGGATGGATTTCAATCCAAGAGCAGGTTATTGACATTATTAAATATTATTAAATTTTCCATTGTAATTCTTTAAACAGCATTGTTAATAGAACTAGATAAAACTCATGTTATAATCATCTATATGTAAGGCCCCTAGAAGCACACTAATATAAAAAAAATTATTATTTTCTCAAAACAACATTTCTACCAAGTAAATATAACATACAATCATATAAAGATTCAATATGAATTTATACTGCTTTTGGTGCCCAAATTAGTCTTTCCTCTTATGTTTTATTGACATATATATGTTAATATATATTAATGAATATATATATATTTGATATAAGGAAAATCTTTTTCAAAGTTAAAACTAAACCAGATGGCTTAGTCCTGTCTTCCCTATTAGATGATTCATGAAATCAATATGACTTTCTACTCTTTGTTTTTGTAAAAGAGCAAAAAGGACACATATTCTATTTGATGCAGTAAATTCTTTCTTACAGGGCACTCGTACAGGTTGAAATGTTCGTACTGATGTGTTGGATAAAAAGAGATTTACAAAGCACAGGATGGTGACAAAAATGATGGTCAGCAACCTACTGCACCAAATTTCTTGTTCTGTCAGCATGATATAGAACAAAGAGAAGGAAAGTCCTCTAAATACCTCAGCTGTGTCAGAGCATCTGAAGGAAACATAAAATAAAAGCACATGAATTATTTCATCCCGTTTAAAATAGAACAGTGCTTTCTTTGGGTGTGTGAATGATGTCTTGACGTTTTAGGCTGGGCAGAGTAAGATAAGTGTGATCTGACCACACACACACACACACATAAACACATGCACACACACTACAAAATATAGAATGTGAATAACAGAGCAAATCCACATTCACAACTGAAAAACTATTAACACCGCTTCTGCCTATTTATCTACTTTCCTCTTTCCCGAGTGTCGGCTATCTACTTTTCTAAATTTTGTTTTCATTTACCGCATTGTGGTTTGAAAGTTCTTCTGTTAGCATTTGTGACTCATTCCCCACAAAATAATCTTTGCATTGAAAGATAGAGGAATAGTAGATCAAAAAAGCATGAAATTTCAAATTCTTAAACTTTTATCCCTCGCAGCGGCAACAAAGATTCTTGGGTTAATAACTAAAAATACTCATTTGCATACTAACCTCAACACTTAATTAAGAGAGTGCTGGAGAAATACAGAAGTTGGCAGAATTGTGTACCTTTGGCTACTCAGCAAAGCTCTGGAGGGAATCGTAGAGCTGAAAATAGTTTTCAATGATTTTCAAGAACATTTTCATAGGACTTTGAAGCATTAGGCATTCTGGGGAAAAAAGTTCAAGTGTGATGGGTTCATACTAGAAGTTTCAAAAAAAAAAAAACCCTCCAAAATGCTTCTCAATACAATTATCCTATAATTATAATAAATTTTACATCACATCATGCCTATTTCTCATGAACAAACGATGCATGCATACTGAGTTAGGGCATAGGAGCCTTTAAAGCAAGATATTGACTGATCAATTTAATTTTTAGGAAAATTTTCTTGGCCACCCTACTCAGAGAGTATTTGAGAAGGATAACAGGGAAGCAGTAAGACACTGTTGAGGGGGAAACGTAGAGCAGAGTGATGTCTCTTAGCTCTGAGTTATTAAGGTTTGTCTTTGGCCTTGCTTTTGATTCATGAGTATTGTAATCTATTAAATCATAGATTTTACTCTTTTTTTCTTTTTTTTTTTTCTGAAATCACTTCTCTCCTCCACCTGAATCAATATCCTTAGGGTTCAACGTAATTTCTCTTTTACCCCTTGCCTGATCCTACAGATAGAATGACCTGGTACTTCCTTTGTGCCCTCATAGTTCATTGCTTATGAGCAAGTAGTATTCTTATTATGGCTACATTAATTCATATATATCTATACTGTCCCCATCAAACGGGCAGAATTCACTTAGTGTTCACTAAGTTATAAAATTTTAATTCACATTTTTAAAACTCATTGTTTTCCCCTGACTATTAAAGTAATTCATAGATTGGTAATTCTCACATATTTAAAAATGTGACTCCACTCTAATGAATAAGTCATCAAGAACTAATGTTCCAATATGCATTTTGCTACATTTCCCAATCTATCCATCAAATACGCACATTTGAGGCACTACATATCACATTGGGATAGACAATATGGCAGACACAAAATCAGCAGAGATTCCCATTATTGACCTTAATAAACATAGCTAGGAAGGAATGCCATGCACAGATGACACAGCTAGGGAATTTTAACCAGTAACATAAAGTTATGATAATATGTGTTAAAGAATTCCAAGAGAGTGAAAAATTTATTTGTGTCTAAGCCATTCTATGAAAGCTCCTTAGAAAGGAGCAATGTCAATGACAGGGGTCCATTCAGGATGAGGATAGCTTGATGAAGGCAATTCCAGGGGAAGTAAAATGCTCTCAAGACTCTGCAGAGTTTGGCTTTCCTTGAGCAAGGCCAAGTCAAGACATTATGATATATGAGATTAATTGCTCAGTGTAAATGTTGCCCTTACATGAGTCCAAATATTTCATAATTTGAAGGAATTCTGGAAGTTAATTCCACTTCTACCCAGTTAGTAAGCTCTTCATTAGGTATCTACTTTCCAAGACCCCCTTCATTTGAAAAGTATCACTTTCCTGTAACCAATTACATTTATAAACACCTTTAATAATTACAAATATATATTCCATACAGCAAGTAAAAACTGGCTCAGTGATTTCTTCAATGTTATCCAAGTTATCCTGTCTAGAACTCTGAAGACTGTCTCATATCTGGTCCATATGCTACCCCTTAAAATATTTGAAGATATCTATCTTGGTACAAGATGCAAATAAAAGAACTTCTGTAAGTTGTTCTTAAAGAAAATTACATGACAAAACCACAGACTCTTAAAGGCACATGTAATTGAGATTATGGAGGACTGGGCTGAGATACTGATTATGGAAATAGAGAAAACACATTAAGGAACAAACACTGAAGACAGTTGTTGCCTATTTTATTTGGGAAGTAAAGAAGAATTAGGAGTCAAAAATGAGGTCAAAAGCCTTGAGCAGTCAGAAATGAAGGTGTGACAGTCGCGAGGAATTTTGGAGTCGAAGCGGGGATACATTCAAGTTTTCATTCTGCTGGGTTTAGGCATCTGTAGTACTGAGAAATCATGAAGAAGACAAGTCCAGGAACTTAGATGTGGAAATCTTTAGTAGCTAGGATATTTTAAAGACCAAGAGATTATAGAAGAAAGAGGGGCACTAACAGCTTTGAAGATTCAGTGCTGTGAGGACTTTAGAGGTAAGTGCAAAGTTTGCAAAGGAGATCAAGAAAAAGCTAGGTGTCTGTGACTTGAAATATAAGGGTAAACAGAAAGGTCCCCAAATTGCCCAACACCCTAGTCAGATAATTACAAAATTCTCTTTTTCAAACTTTTCAAAATATAATTTCACTGTTTCTTGACATCCTCATCGACTAACTACCTCACAGAGCTTGTGAAAACACAAAGAATATATGAGAGCTTCAAAATTAGAAGCAGTTACTTAAAGGAGTTTACAATCCACTCGAGAAGACAAAACTAACATACAAGAAATAAATAGAAAGGTAATTTAAAAAATATGTGATACTGGCCAAAAAGCATATGAAAAGCTGCTTAATATCACCAATCACTGGAGAAATGCCAGTCAAAACCACAGGGGGATATCACCTCACACCCATTAGGATGGATATTCAAAATAAACAGGAAATAAGTGTTGGCGAGGATGTGAAGACATTAGAACATCTGTACATTCTCGGTGGGAATGTCAAATGGCGCAGTTGCTATGGAAAATAGTATGGCAGTTTCTCAAAAAATTAAAAATAGAATTATCATAAGATCCAGGAATTCCAATTTTGGTTGCTTACACAAAAGAATCAAATGCAGAGTCTCAAAGACATATCTGTACACCCATGTGCATAGAGGCATTATTCACAATCACCAAGATGTAGAGGCAACCCAAATGTCCCTTGATGGATGAATGGATAAGCCGAATGTGGTATTTACATACAATGGAAAACACGGAATATTATCCATCTTTAAAAAGGAAGGGAATTCTGACGCATGCTACAACGCGGATGAACCTTAAGGACATTATGCTGGGTGAAATAAGTCAGTCACAGAAAGAAAAATATTATATGATTCCATTTATATGAGGTACCTAGAATAGGCAAATTCATAGAGACAGAAAGTAGAATGATGGCTGCCAGGGGCTGAAGGGAGTGGGAAATGGGGAGCTGCTTACTATTTAGAGAGTTTCAGTCTTTAAAGATGAAAAAGTTCTGTAGATGGTTGGTGGTAATGCTTGCACTGCCACGTGAATGTACTTAACAGAACTCAACTGTGTCTTTGAAAATGGTAAAACTGCAAATCTCATGCTATGTATATTTAACCAAAACTTAAAAAAAAACACCAATGTCATAAAAAAGCAAAATAAAAGGTGAAGGGAGATCAAAAGAAAAAATACATGATACTGAGTAAAAATGCAAGTAAAAAATGAAGACTAGAATAACCAGAAGAAACCTCCGGAGAGGAAATTCTATGTGATAAATACAAACTGGCACAACTTGAATATTTGAATGAGTTTGAGGAAAGAAGATTTTTCAAGGTAAACTGGTATTAACCAAAACATGGGGGGAAACTAATGACAGGTTGTGGGTGGTGTAATGAAGGGATGACGCCATCTTGGGTAGAAGGCGAGTATTAGAGAGTGGTGATGGATGAGGTTAGACAGCAGAACCCAATTCTGAGGATTCTAAGATCAGACACGGAAACTTAAAAGGGAAGCAAAAGTTTGCAGGGAATCCCACAGCCTCCTAAAAAATAGACCATGTTCTACAGAGAATATAGTGTTAGAAAAATCTCCTGGAAGGGAGGTGCAAGACAAGAGGACAGGAATAGCAGGACCTGGAGATGGAGTAGAGACTTGTGAAAAGCCCAGTGGATTCCTGTCAAAATCAGGCTTTTCCTGTCTGCCATACTCCTTCCCCACAGCTGCTGGCAACGTATGCACACTGGGGTGTCCAGCTTTCGCCAGGAGCCTCTGAGTCAAATTGAGTTAAGGCAAAACTCCAGCTGCTTTCGGTCAACACTTTGATACTCAGCACTGAACAGCCCTTTCAGTTGGTCTTGCGCAATGGAGTCTGTGTATGGATCTAATCCCATCTTGGTGAGTTTTCAAGGACTGCTTCCTCTAAGGTGTGGTCTTAAGAGCTGATGAAAGATTTCCCCCAGCCTCCCCTCAGATAACATAACTTACCTAAACCTTGGAACAGATCTTGAGGATGCTGTAGTTACCATTTCTGAAATATCTCCAAAATGACAAATGCACGGATCATCAGACACTGTCTATTAGGATGGCTTTGGATGGTGGGTAGTCTGGCAGGCTGGACTTCTGCCCAGTGGCTCTCCACGGAGTCTGTCCAGAAGCAATATGGCAGCCATGCCCTGAGATTTTCTTGGGTAGGAACAAAGTCTGTCCTTATGAAACATGACTGAATCTGTATCACTGGATACAATATTACATTTTAGATATATGTCTCAGGAATGATGTACCAAATTTATTCAACATTTAGATTCTGAGTCCCATATTAAAATGGAAACAATGCAGTAGCTCTTCACTCCCTCTCCCCAAAGGTGAAATGTGCATAGGGTGATTACAATTTAACATCAGTATATTCAGTAATTTTCATACCAGTGTTGTTGTTAATTGTATAGCTATTAATTAGATGATGATCCTATTTAATGAAAACATACCTCCAATTACACATTTATTTTGACATAACATTTTGAACTAAAGCCATGGCTTATTTAGTAATCAGGTAATATAACTGTTTCTTTAAAGAAGACAGAGCCTATATCCATGCATATTTTAATATTTTACTTTCTTCACATGATATGAATCAGGTTGAGAAGCAAGTCATCAGTGGCTCTGCAATATGACTGCTAATAAATCAATCAACAAAGTAAGAGCTCTGATCTACCAACAGTATTTTTGTGAATGCTATAAAATTTGCTACAGGATTTTTTATTCATATTACTGTAGTGATCTGTGATCATTTGGATGCATTTGTGCATCTATCTCTATTTTATACATAAATGTTGAATAAAATAAAATGGGTGAAAAAACTTCAACAGAATAAATTCACTGAAGGTATCTACCATTTTGCTTTGTTTTCTACAAGCAATGAAATATTTATAATTATACTAATCCTCTTCGTAAGATTTTATTCAAGAAATCTATAAGACAACAGTAATTTGGGCAGAGATATTTTCCCAGTTAATGTACAAGTATCCAAAGAATTTTCAATGTTATTTAATGGGAAATTGGTGTTACATATGTAAGAGTTTCTCTAGGAATATATATTCACTACTAGTGGAATTGCAAGGGCATTGAATTTTTTAAAAGAGGAGATTGTTTTCCAAATACTAGTATCAGTGCATCCTTCCATGAGCATGGTATAGGATTTCCCACCAAACAGCATATATTCTAACATGTGCCATTGCTGCAGGGTACAGCATTTCCCAATCTAGCAGGCGCCCAACAGTACCTAAGGTTTTAAGTTGCACTGTCCTGATTACTAGTGAGATTGAATATTTGGATCTCTGATACACTAATTGGCTATGTTTGCTTTCCTCTTTTTTGATAGGTCAATTCACAACATTTGCACATTTTCCTATTGAGCTTCCTTGTGCTTATTCTTCTTGGAATGATTATATTTTCTGTACGAATCACTTGTCAGTTACATTCCTGGGGATACCTACTCCTGGTTAGTTCTGGCTTTATATTTCTTTGTTATCTTTTTTTTTTTTTTTTTTTTTTTTTTAGAAATTCACGTTCTTTTTTATTTATTTATTTATGGCTGTGTTGGGTCTTCGTTTCTGTGCGAGGGCTTTCTCTAGCTGCGGCAAGTGGGGACCACTCTTCATCGCGGTGCGCGGGCCTCTCACCATCGCGGCCTCTCTTGTTGCGGAGCACAGGCTCCAGACGCGCAGGCTCAGCAATCGTGGCTCACGGGCCCAGCTGCTCCGTGGCATGTGGGATCTTCCCAGACCAGGGCTCGAACCCGCGCCCCCTGCATTGGCAGGCAGACTCTCAACCACTGCGCCACCAGGGAAGCCCCTCTTTGTTATCTTTTGATGAACAGAACTTCTTAACTGTTACTTATTAACTGTATTTTTCTGCTGTGATTAGTACCCTTGATCATTGTGTTTTATTTAAGAAATTCTTATGTGAAGAAAGCATATTTTAAATTTTATTCTAAAAGTTTCAAAGTTTACTTTTCATATTCATCTTTAAATTTAGCCTAATTTAATTTATAATTTAATTATAATTTTAAATGTTTTGAAATGGAAATCTAATATGTTTTTTTAAAAATTTGAATAACCAGTTGTCTCAATACCATTTATTGAAGGATCCCTTCTGTTTTCATTGATCCATGGAGCCATATATATGTGGCATCTCTACTATGTCATGCTGGTCTGTCTATCCATGCTTTAATAATGTGCCTGCTTAATTATAATTCCATAATAAATATTTTTATCTAAATCTTATCACTTTGTTATTCTTCCTAATGGGTGCCTTGGATATTGCTGGCACATTATTCTTTCACAAATATTTTTTACTCAGCTTGTCAAGGTCCAATAAAATCTCCTGTTGGTATTTTGGTCAGAATGACATTGAATTTAGAGATTTTGGGGGACAGTATTGATATATATATCAATGCATCAGCAGGCAGAGTCTCAACCACTGCACCACCAGGGAAGCCCTGATATATTTTTGATACTGGGTTTTCACATATAAGACATCTCCATTTATTTAGATTTTTAAATGACTTTTCCATTAAAGTTCTTTAATATTTTGAATATTGGTCTTGTAAATCTATTAGAAGATTTATTCCTAGAAATTTGTTTCACTGCCATTCTAAAGGGGTCTTTTCAAATTACATTTTAAAAATTACTGCTAAAGTACAGAATTACAGATATAAATATTTGTTGCTAGGTTGCTAAACTCTCTTGTATTTCTAATAATTAGTACATACTGTGGATTTTCTGTGTGAGCAATTATATAATTTAACGATAATAAAAGTTTTATTTTCTGGTTCATGTTCCTGAAACTGTTAAGTGTGTTTTATATATCTTTTATATCTCCATTTTGCCCTAGGAGGGAGCTTCAGTATAAGTTTGTTTAGAAAAGGTGATGGCAGAGATCTTTTTTAATTCTGATTTTAAATAAAATACCATGTTTTTCTATTAAAAATAATGTTTCCTGTAGATTTTTGGTAGATATACTTTTAGATATGCTTTCAATAGCAAGCCTGGTATAATTTATCACTTGAAGGAAGCTTCTTTCTGCTCCTACTTTGCCCCATGTCTTCATCATAAATGAGTATAAACTTTCACCAACTACCTCTCTTGCTTCTATCGGGGTAATCATACGACTTCTGTGTACTGCTTTATCTGTAAATGTGGTAAATGGTAACACTTTCAAATATTAAACCTCCCTTGTATTTTGGGAATAAACTCAATTTTTTGAGTTTATTTTGAGTTTATTTTTAGTCATAGTATCATCTTATATCCCATTGCATTTAGTTTGTAAATAATTTTGTTCAGGATTTTTGCACTTATCTTCGTAAGAGATAATGATCTGAGATTTTTCCTTTACCTATCCTATCCCTATCTGTTTGGGCATCAAAGTTATCTTGGCCTCATCAATTGATATTTCTCCTTTTCAGTTCTTTGGAAGTGTTTGAATAAAATTGCAGCCATCTGTACTTTAAATGTTTCGTGAAATTTACCTGGAAAACTACTGGGCATGGTGTTTTCTTTGTGAAAAAATCTTCAACCACTGATTCCTTTAATTTAATGTTTCTCAACCTGGGACAATTTTGCCTCCCAGGGAACATATGACAATGTCCAGAGACATTTTAAGTTGTGACACATCACAGTTGGTATCTAGCTATGCTGATAAACATCTAAAATACCCAGATAGACAGAGTGAGAGAGTGGTATGGACATATATACACTACCAAATGTAAAACAGATAGCTAGTGGGAAGTAGCCACATAGCACAGGGAGATCAGCTCGGTGCTTTGTGACCACCTAGAGGAGTGGGATAGGGAGGGTGGGAGGGAGACACAAGAGGGAGGAGATATGGGGATATATGTATATGTATGGCTGATTCACTTTGTTATAAAGCAGAAACTAACACGCCATTGTAGAGCAATTATACTCCAATAAAGATGTAAAAAAAATTAAAAATAACATAAAATAAAATAAAATAGCCAGATAGTCACCCCTGTTCCACCAAACAAGAAGTATCTGACCCAACATGCACTGCCAAAGTTGACAAACACTGCATCAATTAATATTAAGAGATTTTTATTGCATTATTTTGGAATGTTATGGTTTTCTGGAAATAAGCCCATTTATCTAGAGTTTCCCATAAATCGACATGAAGCTTTTTCACAGTATTCCCTAAACTTGCATTTTAAGCAAAATTGAGCAAGCCTGGAGAACAAATATGTTGTATTCACACTATAATACTATTTTAAACTACTAGTGGAAATTTTTTGATTTAATTTATCATGAAGATTTATTTTGATTAAAGCAAAACACCTGGAAGAATAACGTAATGAGAGAGCAAAACAGATAAAAATTCACAATTTACCATTACGAAAATATTTTCATGTATATCTAGCCTAGAATGTAAGCCACTTTTGGGTAGAATTGTTTAACACAGTCCTTCGTACAAATGTCTTCTGAAAGGTAGCTGATGATTTCTGAATCAATTCAAAACAAAAAAGTGATCGTTTACACCCAATATTTTAATTATTTTATTAATTCTGATTAGTGAGTGAATGGTTGAACTGTGTGTTATTTACAGTTGTCTTTTAAAAAAAGATTTTTAAAAATTAAGCAAAAAGAGTGAGTTGAAGGCCAATGTTATTTATGGAAATAAGTATTACAATTCTATCATTATAGACACATAAATTCAACTTGAATGAAAAATAAAACGGCTAAACAGTAGGACTAAGAAATTAATCAGCCTCAATCCATTAAATAGACACTATTTTTCTTATAAAAATGTGCCTTTTTAAAATTAAACTCCCATTAATATAAAACACACTACTTGATTTAAGGGGGAAAAATATCATTTGTCATGGTCATGTTTGCCATTTTTAAAAAGTGGCTAAGGACCTCAGGAAAGAGAATGCAGAGATTGCTTTGACCATACTGACGAAGTTAGCCATCCAATACCATGCACTTTCACACAGTATAGTATCAATTATAAGGGGCAGCGTGCTCCAATTAGGCAATACCCATGAGGGCACCATTCAACCAGACCCGACTTCCCCTACATGGACTTCAGCAGAAGTATCAGGAAGCAACCAAATACCTATTTCAAGTACCACTCTTGATGAGTAACCAAAGTGTTTACTTTATGGTAAAACAGGAGCCTTAATAGAAAATGGGTCAAAAACTGGCTCCAACAAATGCAAATAATAAATGAAGAATGTAACTACTTGGGATGACTTTCAATGGACACATTCTCTCCCTCTGAGACAATGGTGAGTTACTTAACCACCCTTGAACTACTGTCTTTCTTTCTGACATGAACCCTCCTTTTCTATGACTTCCTTGTGCCTACATCACTCCTTGTCCTAAGTCTGGGTTCATGATAGTCTACAACACTCCACAGTGGTTCACGTTAATCCAGAATGAGGTCCTCTCTGTCTTCCCTCATGATTGATGATGACTTTCGGTCTCTGTCTAAAATTGTTCAAAGTTCAGTCTTTGAAGAACAGACTTCATGAACCATATTTCTGTCACTTGAGCTATTTCTGCACTTAATTGCTAATTGTTGCAGCCAGGCCAGTGCTGGAGGTGTAATTCTCCTTCAACATGTCCTGGGAAAAATAAATATCTGTTGAAAAGTGCCTGTAAATGCCCGTGGAGAACTCCTGGGGTTGTGAAGTGTTTTATGTGGTTTTCTTACTGTTAGTGAAAAATGAGCAATCCTTGGCATGGTGTCACCTGGAAGATTCTCCCTTTATTATTAACAAGGTTTTTTATAGTCTTTTCCCCCAAACCCCAGCCATTTCTTACAACCCCTGGTGCAGGGGATTTCAGAGCTGTATCCTTCTCACAGACTGTTTATAATGATCACCATAGTTAATAAACGTTTTGAAGCACTCTGAATATTCAACGTGCTATAAAATATGAGTGTCCTTTCATATATACACTACCATATGTAAAATCGATAGCTAGTGGGAAGCAGCCACATAGCACAGGGAGATCAGCTCGGTGCTTGTGACCACCTAGAGGGGTGGGATAAGGAGGGTGGGAGGGAGATGCAAAAGGGAGGGGATATGGGGATATATGTATATGTATAGCTGATTCACTTTGTTATACAGGAGAAACTAACACAACATTGTAAAGCAATTATACTCCAATAAAGATGTTAAAAAAAAAAGAAGAAGAAGATCCAACAATAAAATGGCAAGGAAAAAAAATGAATATTAGTGTCCTTTATATTTATAGATTTAGAAGAAAAGTATTTCCCCTCAGACCTGAAATTGGCAGCTCCCTGAGAGAACATATATTTCTGAACAGCCTGACTAAATCCATCTTTAGCACAATACAATGCCTATTCAAAATTGAACTTGCTATACGGATCCTTTCACAAATACTAAATGATGAAGCACCTTTGTGAAAGTGTCTGTGTCATTAGTATGATGACAAATGAAAATTTTATGATTAATGCTATTACTTTTAAATACAAAATGATTGTCTTACGGTGATCAGTACTTGATGACCCCAATATATTCACGGTGATAAGTTATGTAACTTGAAGTGTGCCTTTATAAAGCTTTACCTCCATTTGTGGGTGACTAGTGACAAATAATTGTTAACTAGTCATAAAATATAATAAAGAAAAAATGGTAATACTCATTGAAATCTGTAGAATTAATCAAAATTAACTTAATCTCTTTGAAAAAAAGAATTATCAACATACAATTTTCACAGGATGCTAAATTTATCAATATCAATATCCAGATCTGGATAGAGATCAATACCTGTTTGCTGCGAGTCTATCTCTGTATTTCTACCTTCAATAATATTCCCAAAGTGTGGTTTATGAATGATCTAAATCAGTAAGAATTATCTGGGATTCTTATTAAAACTCAGACTCCAGGACTCAGCCCTAAGCTTAATGAAATTAAACTGCCCAGAGACAGGGACCAAGAATTTTGATATTTAAAAAGCTCCCCTGCTGAATCTGATGCACACTTAACTTAAAAATCACTGCCAAGACTGAGAGGAATGTGGCATAAAGGAAGATTTTATCCTTCCAGCCCCTCAACCAAAAATAATTGAGTCATCAGGTTTTTTTGTTTCTTTTTCTAATTTCATAAACATATTTCCTCCATGTATTCCTATGTGTATGAGTTCAAAGAAACATCAATTAAGAACCTACTATTTTGCATTAGAAAATAAAATAAACAAACAGAAGATACATTAAATGTTCCCTAACCTCAAGGAGGTCATGGTTTAAGGGATTACTTTTGAACAACAATTACCAATTACAGCATGGTGTGATAAGTGTTATAATAGAAGTGCTGATAACAGGTTTTAAATAAAGGAAGCTTGTTATTTTAAAAAGGTGATTTTCCATCTGTAACTAAAGTGACAGCTATTTTTTTTCTGACTGAGGCTGTTGGATTTTAGGTTATCACTTCATTCAACGTATACAGTTTGGCCAGCTGACATCACTTGATGTTCTGAATCACTGCATTCAATCATCTCTTGCAACAAAACAGATTATAAAGTAATCCTGTTTAGTCACAGTTGATTTTACTTTTTATAAAATAATATTTTTCCAAATGATAAGCACATTTTATCTATTTAGAAGTTTTATCCATTTTAAAAGAAGGATACACTATAGAGCAAAATCCTGCCAAATGCAAATACTTAATTAGTACTCATGAATTAATGTATATGAGCATTCTTTGTAAGCTATCATGAACTATACAAACATTATGGAAATAGGAAGAGAAACAAGTGGGTAATAGCAATATTAAGAGTAATTACTGCTGGACAGAATCCTGGTTTTTTTCATATTTGATGTTAAGGAGAAAACTTTTATTTCCTCTTACTTTTGCTTTTGGTGTCGACAAGTTTGTACACATTAACCAATCATGTTGGGAGTTCAGGAAATCCTTATTTCAAAATATTGATACCCGATTGCAATGGTCCGTGAACCATGGATTCCCTTTGTCTTTCAAAATCCTAAGGTTTAGAATGATCCTGCCTCATTTTTCTGGTTTTTTCCCCATCCTTTTGCAGGAGTGAAAACCAGCTTATTTCCTCTGGGCTTCAGGCACTCTTTGTCAGAGGTTCTCAAAATGTGGGCCTGGGGCCAGCAGGACCAGTATCATCAGGGAAATGGTTGGAAACAGGAATCTTTGGCACCGGCCCAGACTCACTGTGTCAGAAACTGTGGGTGGAGACCTGGGGGTGTGCTGAAGTGTGCTCTTACCTACTCGTGGGAAGAGAAGTTTCCAGAAATTTTGCAGGTCATTTGTGAATCATAGTAATCACCCAAAAATAAGTTCTATAAAATTATAATTAAATTTTAATAAACCAAGGTAATACTCAAAGATTTTCACTTCTCATGCATTTTACATTTTACTATTATTTGTGTGATTAACAAATCCTTGAGGTTATCTACGTCTCCTCCAAATTCCATACTCAGGGGCACCACAGCTGCAGCTTAAAGTTGGCTGTCATAGGAGTATTTACACCACAGAAATTGGCAAACACTGCATGTGCTCAAATTAGAGAAATACGTCTGTGTACGATCTGCCTTGCAGAACACAAAGGGTTCCAGGCTATTACTGCGTTTTCATACACTGCTTGCTCTGTGACCTGTCCTGGAGGGATACAAAACCTGGGATGACTTCTTTCCAATCTGGAGAGAGTGGTCTGTTTATCAGCCTGAATAAAACTAACTACTTCATCCCAAATGATGAATAACGTGTTTCCTAGAGCTATTTTCTTTATTAAGTTGCTCAACACTTACGGCCCTCATTACCTCTAATAAAATACCTTTTTCTTAACGTAAAGGAAGAGTCCCATCTATATTCCCATAATTAAAAAACATCTAAATATAATTAAATTCAAGTATAAATGTACAGTTGTTTATCATAAGATATGAAAACATAAAATATGTATATATTAACTCAGTTATAGAATACATACAGAAAATTATGGGAGTGAAAATGAAACGAACAAAACACACTGTTGAGTGCGTGTTCAATTACCTACAGTATAATGAGCCTGGTGTCCCAACAAAGATTATGTAAACACTAGGAGTAAAATGTTCTGGGGTGGGGGGAGATTTGACAAGCGTGCAGATCTCGCCTTCTCCCCAGATATTCTCCCCCCACCTGTTCCACTGCTTCAGTCCACATCGTGTGGCGGTCACCAAGAATTAATGGTGTTTTCTCCAGGTAGGATGGCGGTCCCTAACACGGGGCTCTCAATTTGGTCCACACCCGAGAGCGTGTTACACAAGGGATGGAAGCGACCACTTGGGCTGCCTAATCATGTTCCTCATTCCTGACTTGGCCAAAGCAGAGCCCCAGGTCCAGCTAGGAGTTTGACAAGAAATTCAGTGGAGAAATCCCCCTAATTCAGAGGAGGAGAAACATATATTAATTTAGGACTACTGTCGAATGCACTAGAAATATGAATTTGACATTAGAATAAATCATGAAGAATGATGCAGATAAAATAAATCTGGTAATTATCTTGAAACCCTCTTCATGACACCTGGGAAATACTGATCTGTCTCCCTCAAGCAGTAGCAAGATATGCTGCCTATCATGTCAAATATTATTGGGTGCCCTTGGGAATCTGGAGTCAGGCTTGAAACCCTCACCCCAAACCAGGTTCAAGGGCTCTAATCTTAAACAAGAAAAATCTCATTGGGAGCAAAGGGTAAAATCGGGGGGCTATTAAAAACTGATGTTTTACAAGCAATTATACACAAATCCACAGTCACCATGGTCAGAAATCTCATTGAATAGACAACTTCTGCTTTTGCTCCCTGAGCTCCTTCAATAATTTCAGGGAGGAAAAATATATCTGAGTGGACATAACTACCTTTTGTCAACCTTTCTAGTGTTTTATACGAGAAAATGGTTGTGAGGTTGGTGTCTTTGTAAAAGATTAAAAATAATCTTGTCAAAGATCCTCATGTGAAAGAAAAAAAAAAATGCACTAAAGAGATGAATTATGTTTAGCTTTCTGGTGGTGAAATCAACCAAAACATAGGAAAAGTGATTGCTCTATTAGGGCTTTATTTCTTTACTTGCCTCCTCTCCCTTACTCTTCTCTGTAAGGGTTCATTATGTTTAGTTTAAAACTTATAAGCAAACTGAATAGGATAAATGTTTGCTAAGCGAATGGATGGTACAACTGGAAAACACATGCAGATAACTGTGCCAGCTCTTGAAGTATGGAAGTGTAAATGGAGAAAGCTGGTGTCTATAAGAAGTATTTTAGTCGTTTACTTGAAGATGTTATTTTTCCATAATTGTGTGATGTCAACAGATGGTACAAGTCACGAAGTGGAAGAGAAAGAATCTTTAGCATTCATTTGATATTATGGAGCTGTGAGTACTTTTTATTTCTTAATCCATAAAATGTATCTCTGGAATGCTATGAGGTTTTTTGTGGCCTTAGAATATATGCTCCTAAAAAACTAAATTATTTTTTGATCAACTGTGCTTAACATACTCTGTTTCCATAGTACACTCTTCATCTTGTCCTTAAATAGCCAATATATTCAATATGAGATTAGAAAACCGAGTTCAACAGAAGTCCACATATGTGACACATCAAAACTAATGTTTGAATTTTTTGAAATGCTCCCAATTGTGAATATCAATTTAAAAGTTAACTGGGTGGTTCTTGCCCACTTATTTTAAACCACAATAAATAAATTTTGTGACCAGCGGACTATTTTTTTAAATGTGAATCTATTATAAAGGTGTAAGAAGGTTAAAAGTTAAAAGAGAAAACTGCAATAGAAATTGAAGATACCAAGGCTTTCAGAACCAAGCACACCCTAGCCAGAAATATTCCCACAGTTAATTTATAAACCCCTGAAATGAACAGAAATTCTGACAGCTTCTTAAGCAAGGCAGTGCTCTGAATTCTGCAATAATAATAAGCTATTCAAGTATGGAATGTATGTGAATCAGTCTTTTTGGTTTTGTGAGTTACCATGGAGTTTTTAAGAATAATAGACCTAATTAGATTTAGTGACTCAATAAATAAATGAAACTTTTTTTATAAGCCACCAGTAATTTTCCTGTTTTAAACTAGGAGTGAGAAAAGCAGAGCTTTCACGCAGAAAATATATCCTATGCTCTTGACAAGTATCTGAAAAATGCATGTCCTGTAGTCAAAGAAAGTAGATAATTTATTGACTTCCTGTTTATTCAATAAAGAGAAAGGAATATTTTTAGAAAACAAAATAAAGAACTGCCCTTTGCTTCCTTAGGTCTTGTGAGAATTACATAATTAAAAATAAGAAAGTTGCAAAATCCTAATTGCATGTTTTAGGTGAGACTCTCAAGTTATGCTATATAGCATATATCAAATCAAATGGAATAAGGTTTTATCTGGAGGAGAATAGCTCGGGCTATGCTTAGTTTTACAAATCGTCTTGGTTTCTATGACAGCATTTCCAAATGTGTTCTGCGCAACATCAGTGTCACAAAATAATGGTTGTTATGTATCCTTTATAAAGGATTCTGAGGTCACAAACTTAGAAAAGCTAAGTGAAATGTAATTGGTGTATTTATTGCAGGACTTCCTAGGACACTGTTAGTCAACATTCACAAGGAGGCAATGGCCTCAGGATATCCTTTTGGTCCTGTCTTCAAAGATATCCAGAATCTAACCAATTTTCACGTTCTCTGCTGTGACCACCCTCTTCCAAGCCATTATAACCGTTCACCTATCTAACTGCAATAGGCTTCTAGCTGGCTTCCCTGCTTCCACCCTTGTCTCCTTAGCTATAATCTATTCTAAATCCGCAGCCATCTTGTCTACCTTTGTTCAAAACCCTCCAATGGCTTCTCAATGTGCTAACCATCAAAATCCTAACTTGTACCAGACGTCTACATGTGGCCTTGGTTTGAGCAGTCGCTTCTACCTAGAATGTTTTTCCCCCAGATAGCCACAGAGCTAAATACCTAACCTTTTAGGTCTCTTTTAAACATCAGTTTCTCAAAGTGATGACCTCCCTCATTAGAATTTCAACAACCTTCCCCTTATCCTGCTCTACAGTTTCCTTTTTTTTTTTTAAAAAAAGAAAACACTTCTTATCCTCTAAAATACTAAAATATACTTGTCTCATGTGTCGTGTTACTGGTTTATTGTTTCTGTCTCCCCGTTGGAAAGTAAGCTCAAGCAGGCAGATGTATCCATCCAAATTATCCAAAATGGTGCCTGACCACAGTTGGGTCTCTAAAAATATCTGCTGAATAATGAATACCGTTTTAGAAGGGATATATTTATTCAGTGTTTCTAAAATTTATTAGGTCCCCAAAACTCTATTTCATTTTTTCTAAAGATCATTGTCTCACTTAGGAAATTTTGATGTAGCACACTCAAAGGATGGAATATAAACAATCTATACATGAAGGGCACCAAAGGATGGATGAGCTTGAACATAACACTGATTTGGTTCTGTAATGTCCCTAACTTATAGACAGATGTGTTTACTGTTCTGGCATTTTACTTAGAACAGAATAGAGTGATCTCACTGTGAAAATGTAAATCTGAGGGAGCTGGCAGGCTATCTGATTCACTCTTTCTTTCCCGCTGTTGAAAGCTACTTTCAACTGACATGTGCTAGGGATAAATAAAAGAAAAGTACAAATCTTAGCTGAACTTCCTATTTACAATTCTTAAATGAACAAGACAGGAGTGTGTACAGTTAAGTATTTGTATGTTAGAGGATATCCTGCAATCTTCATACAAAAAAGATAGAAAAGTATAAATACATACATAAATTACTGCTTGATTGGTTTAGTCCATTAGTTTCCTAAAAATAAAATGATAGGTTTCCTTGTCTCAATGTACACAAGTTTCTCATACATAAGCAAGAATACGTGATCCTCCATTACAAAATGATAAAATTATCTTATCAAATGAATACATTCACATCAATCTACAGGGTGCATAATAATAAAAGCTTATTAAAAAGGACACCTCAAATCCTGAAATACAACTATTTATCATTCATTTGGCTGTTTCTTCTAAGTGTGCATTTCTAGATAATGTACTTAGTCTACCTTATATATCTACGTATCAACTTCCTAAAATGACAGATGAAGATTTAACTCTCCTATAGATGTTTTCCCCACTTCTCATTGTCAAAAATAGTAACCGCACTTTTTGGTAAAACTAAATTCAGTGTCAACCATATTATTATGACTATAAAAGCCAAGAAGCTGACTATGATGACTTTCTTATCTTGCACAAAATTTTAAATGTCCTGAATAAATGTCTTACTTTTTGAGCACACACTCTTCTGTGTACAAAGGGATGATTTTTCCCTAACAACTCTGCAGTTCTGTAAAATCATTAAAATATTAATTTTTATGTCATCAAATGCCTCTAGTCATCAATCAGTTCTATTTTTCTGCCTAAGACGTCATTCTTAGAGACTCCAAAAGACTCTTCCAACATGGACTGATTGCTCTCTAGGTGTTCTAGGCAGAAAGTATGATGGCACCTCACTATTCTCAAAGGTTCTTCAGTTTTTTTGAAATATTCTCTTTTAGTTTATCCCCTCAACACAATGGAACACATCTTCTGGTAATTTCATTCAGCCTCAGGACTGGTAGCCAGTGTGGCTGGTTTGAATATCATGCCCCTCTAGAATTTTGACAGTTTTGCTAATAGTCATCTAGTGCTCACTCTTGCTGTGAGAAAATCAGTGCCATTTTAACTCCCAGAACCTTGATCTGCTTTATTAAAACAAACAAACAAAAAAACTTGTATACAACATCTTTCTCTCGTTTTCTTTTCTGATTTTATTATAATGTGGTTTTATTTGGCTGGTTTTTTTTTTTTTTCCTCTTAGCTCAGATAACATTTTCAATCTGTTAACTTATGATTTCCTAGAATTTTTCTGTATTATTTATTTGATAAATACTGCTAATCTACTAATTTCTTTTCATTTCCTATTGTTCATTTCTTGATTTCATTTAAAATTTTCACTACCTATTTACCATCTGGGAGATTTCTTTGACTTTTGTTTTCCAATCTATCCATTGATTATTTTATTTAGCTACAATATTTGTAATTGCCAGTAGCCACTTCTTGTCTCTGAGCATGCATTTTTATTGCATCATTCATATTTACCATTTCATGGATATAAGAGTTCTCTTATCTCTTCGTATTTAATCAATTTTGGAAGGTTATCTTTCTGTTTACTCCATTATATTTGCTTTCTTTGTTATGGTTGTTTTAGTTTCTGTCTTTTGTGTTAGAGGCTTTACAAATACCCAGCAAAACACAAAACAATAACAACGTTAAGTTCTTTTTCAGCTTATTGAGGGTGGAGTCTGATTCTGATAAGCTTACTGCAGGCTTCTGCAGTCAAGAGACGTGTTTTTGGCAAAGCACCCCCCAAATGCCAGTATTTGTAAGTCATTTTGTGGCCATCATTCCAATTTATCCAGAGAAGAATGCTTCAAGCTCATGCCTAGGGGTGGGGAGTGGAAGAGGGGTACACGGTGCGTAGGGAAAATGATGGTGGTCCATAATAGTGAGAGATGTGAGTCTAGCTGTCAATGTTCTGGAGGTAGGGCAAAGAAAAAGGACTGGCTTCTCTGTTTAGTATAAACAATTTAACTTGATCTTCTCGATTCTTAGTCCTTTGCTCTTCTCAGTGTCCTTAATCCAGAGGCACTGTCATTTAATTCCTCTGGAAAACAAATCTCCACTTTTCTGAGATGCAGGGCAGGGTGAGGGGTGCAAGACAGAACATGCATTCGGTAGGGGAAAGGACCTAAGGATCTAGCCACCCCATGTGCAGATTTTCAACCACACTCCCTCTGTCTCTAAACTCCAGAACTAACAGAATGAGTGAGTTCACACTGAATGTTCTATAATTTATCAATCATCCAATCCTAGGCATATAGGAAGAGCATGAAATGATTATATGCACAGCCAGGTAGATCTGACGACCCATCTCTTGGTTTCTGGGTTTGTTATTTTGTTTTGCTCATCACTTCCTCAAGTGGAACAGTCTTCCGCTGTCTTCTCAATCTTTCCAAAGATTCAGGAGCCAAGGTGCAGATTTGAGAAATGGGAAACATAAATTCAGAACGGAGTGAATCAACAGAGCAAATGGCACAGCCCAGAGGACCAGCATTCATTAATCAGTTGCTCCAAGGTCTGCAGGATTTTCCAGAAAGACATCTTTCTGACACTTTAAAATCTTCTGAGACACTCCAGCCTCTGGACTCTAGAAATTCCATTGTGGCCTCTAAGCCAAGGTGAAAAAAAAATGGAAATGTCTTTGTCTTTTGATCAGACAAAAAAGCTTTCAGTGCATGAAATTGTTCTTTATCATGTCCTTATTCCACTGACTTCAGTCTAATACCAGTGTTGTCTGACTTGATAGCTCCAACTGTATTTTATTGTTATGAAGTGGAATTTGGGAACCAAGAATTTTCAGCACATTAGCCCTTGACAAAATAATCTGTGTCCTTTACACCACACCACTTGTTACCTACTGAGTCACTTTGCTTTGGAATATTTCAATGCAAAAACTGTCCTCCACAATATGTATTTTTCTTCACTTTACAAAAAGGAATCAAATATATTTCAATGGCCTCAAAAATATCTAGTGTAGGCAAATAGATAATAATGTAAATATACATTCCTGCCTTGGGGTACAACAAAGTATTTTCTATAACACACAGAAAATCATGAGTTATGAATATGACTTAGGAAAAACATAAAGCATCTCTGAAATAAGGATTTCTGAACTATTTCAACTTAAATGATGCTACCATTGATAATAATTAGCTGACATTTACTGCGTGCTTACTTGTCAGGAAGAGGTACAAATGCTTTACACATACTACTTCCATCAAAACCAAATCTTCCTGTTTAAAGCAATTTAAATATGGCCCACCTATCTCATCGTTTTGGTCATTCACCCAATTATTTAATGTTTGCAATCATATAGATGACCTGTTTAAAGAAAAAAACAGAGCTCACATATATGGTCTTTCCAAACCATTTAATTCCTGGAGACTGTTATTTTTTTTTTCTTCCTTTATAAATGAGAAAATTGGGCTTAATCCCTCCAGTTTACTGAATTTCCCTTCCTGTATCTGTATAAATGGAATGAAAACACAGGCTCTCAATTCTCCCATAAGGTTGTTTGGATGCTCAAATAACATAATAGAAGTGAATGCACTTTTTAATTTTTATAGTGAAATACTAGTGGATATTTAGGAAAGAAAAAAATACCTGGATTTGCATCTATGTTTATGGGTTTTCCTGGACATTTAGGACAAAATATATGCATAGTCTCATTTAGAGGATAAACACCTTAAAACAGAGGATATATATGTTTACTAAGCACCTGTGAATGTAACTCACCATAATCATTATATCTGGAATGCAAATCGGACTAATGGACACTTCATGATAATTCAAATCTTTTTACTGGATAACTATGACTATTAGCAAAATTAGAATTGAAGAGTTCCAAACTATCTCTGGTATTTGGACCAAGTTTAACTGTTAAGCTAATGACAATTACATCTCATTTCCAGACCCCAATGGGAGCTACCCCAAGGCTCCCAGGCGGACTGGGGACATCTGACCCCCAACTCTCATTGCCTACCCTAGAGTAGGTGATAAGTAGGTGCCACCTTGACATGTTAATTACATTTATAATTGAAAAATATAATCTTATATTCACCCTGCAGAAACATAAGAACTGTGGAAAAGCAAATATATTCTGAGCAAAAAAATTTATAATTAAGGTCCAACAAATTATCATTCTAATAATTTTTATTTGGGAAAAAAACCTAAAAGGAACTATAGAATTGGATTTAACATGTGCCTTGATTATAAAGAACTCAGATATACTTAAAATGTAAAAAAATCCAAGGAATATATGGTGCACTGTCAACATACCCTTCCGATGACTGAAGTTGATTATATAAGATCATCTTTCCCTTCCTTATTCACAAGCACAGTTAAAAATACCAACTCAAATGACAGCATTGGCAATATAACATTGCAAATTCCTTTGAGAATTGTTGCCTTTTACAAATCGCTATTTTATTTTATCCATTTTGTACTTGTGATATTATTACATGGAGAGAAGTTGACCAGATAGCACCATTTTCTACAGAGAATAATTGCTAGTTCAATTAGTCATTGATTGGAAATGACTGAGCAGATAAACTTGTCTTCAAAAAAATTCCAGGAGTCAATCAAAGAAATAGACTCTTCGCATCCAGAAAATAATTTTAATGACCAAGAGCTGTTACTTCTCATTTGTTTGCAAAGAGACAGCACAGCACTAAGGAAAAAATCAAGGCTAAAATATACTTAGATTGAGTTTATATCAATTGTTTTCTTTAGCCTTTTCAATTATCTTTAAATTTTCCTCCACTGAACAATTTGTCATATGATCATTCAACTATTCTGAGAACAAAATAATAAGCTCCAATCATGATAAAGCCATTGCAGCTATGACACATATTGATGAATAAATTCTACTAACATTTTATTATTTTATGCCTAACCATATGCCTATGTCATGCCAGGAAATACACTAGGTAGTTTCTATACACTTTCTCATGAAATTTTGATTCCATCATTATATCTAAGTCTTAAGACAATGTTTTTCCCCATAGCAATTTGAAAATTCCTATTAAATATTTCTAATTTTGACAGAGCTTAATATATTATAGTACCTATACTTCAGATCTATATACAGACTTTAAATGATTTCATTCTCCAGTTTCAATAAGCACAAATCTTGGGATACTTTCCTTACTCAAATGTTAATAAGGCTGTGTATATTTCATTAATGTGGCATTACTCCATGAATAATGAGGCTTCTCCTGTTGTTACAGGATTCACACGGCTAAAGAAGCCTTAGCATTAGATAAGAAGGTAGCCAGGCTGAAAGTATAGAAGCAAGATCTAACTACTGAAATAACAATATCACACCTCAAAAGACATGCTTATGTCTCCAGTACTTTACTGCAGACGTGAAAGCGGAACATTCTAAACTTTCCAAAATAATGGAAAATGATGCAATTTTTCTCACACAAAGATCACAGGGAGATATAACATGGCCAGAGCTTCAAAATAGCTTAGTTTTGTGTAACTGAATCTGACAAATAAACCAAGCCAGCCAAATTAGAGTTCCTAGGTTAGCTGAGAAATATAATTTGTTTCATGATGAATTTCCATTCAAGTATGAAAAAGGAAAAGTGATTCTTATAAAGCAGGAAAATACAAATGCTGTACATCTGAAATAAGATTAAATAAGTGCAAACTTTTGTATTGCATAGAATGTGATAAAAAGAACTACAAAATTCAAAAATTAACTTTCACATAAACTCTTATAAAATGATTAATATGAACGTGGTCCAAATTGACCCAATTCTTTATATTAAGGATAAATGATTAACATTACTGTTCATTTTCCCATAAGTCCATTTTCAACACAGTATTCTTTCTTGCCTCCACAGATCTTTCCCTTGCCCATTAATCTCTGATGTGGTACCTTGTCAAAAGCTTGTAAGTAAACAACATCACCTGAAGTTCTGTTATCTATCACGCCAGAAACAGTTGCAGAGATTTTAGAAGGCTAGTGAAGTATGATATCCTCTGCCTGAACCCAGGCTGACCCTCCTTAATCAAACCCACTTCACTCACTTCTCTCCGTGCTGATTTCAAACATCCTCTCAACAATTGGGCCAAAAGCATTAGACAGCTTGGCTTTCGAATACTCACCTATGCAGGTACAGTGGATATTTTTTGGCTTGCTTATGGACAAACTAGATCATGTCTCCCTCTTGATTAAAACTGTCTGGTGACTCATCCTTTCTCCCATTCTCCAACCAGTAGGATGGATTCCACACTACCCAGTGATGCCCACAAAGGCCTCAGTCCATCTCTGGGATCTCAACCACCCCCTGCTCCTCCGCTCAGCCCAAGTACCTTGCCATTCTCTCCATCACTCCAGGAAGTTTTATGCTTCTGGGCATCTTACACAGTGTTTTTCGAAACCAAGGATACTGTTTCCCCTGGAAAACCATTATTCATTCTTCAAAATTCATCCTAAATACCACCATGTACGCAAAGTTTTGTTCAACTAACTGACCTGCTAGCTCCTTTTCAAAGGTCACTTTGTCCACCCCCTATTATATCCTTTATCATGTGATTTTGTGTTCTGTTGCCTCTCTAGTCACCCCTATACCAATGGCTTGCACAAAAAACATAATGAGAAATAAGTTACTGTCCTATAAAAGATATTTAGGAATTTTCAATTTGCTAGTGAAAATATTTTACATAAAGAATTACTAAATATCAGAATATTGTTCTTTCTTTATATAACACCTTCCTTCTCCACTGTACCCCAAATAAGAGATGGGGGATGATCATACCTAGATCCAATGGGAACAGTTTAGCACATGCCATATTTGGAAGCCAGTTCTATATTTTTATCTATCTATCTATCTATGCTTCCAGTGAGGTAGAAGGAAAGCAAACCTCTTTCTTTCTCTCTCTCTTTCTTCCTTTCCTTCCTTCCTTCCTGTCTTTCCTTCTTTCTATCAATTATCTATTGATTATCTATCAATTACCTATTCATTAATTTTTCTATTTATCTATAAAAATCACACTCTATATCCATCTATCAACCTCTCTACCCAGGAAGACAGAAAGCAAAGCTCTAGGAAATGATGCTCTTTTTATCTTAAAACAGCCCAGTTCCACTATCATCTCAAAAAGCTGGGCTTTATTAAACTACTCAAAGGATTATATTGTATTATCAATCATGCCTTTTAACCTGAACCTATTGATGTCTAGGTATGCCTGTAATATTGGGACCCATGGGGAAGATTCCAGTCTATAGTGGTATTCATTCTCTTCCATGCTGTGGACTTACAATCCACTATTTTAATTTCTGAGCGGAGCAGAAGAAAGTGAGGCCTCTGTCTAGAGTTTTAATGTACTCTAATTAAAAAAACGGTTTTCAGATAGCAGTCAATGTTATCTCTCTTAAACAAGTAGGATATTGTGTTACACTGAATGAGCCAAAAGAGAGATGGCTGAAACAGCTACTCAATTGACAGCTGAATGTTTAAACTATATTATGGTCAAAATTGGATTGAAATAAATGTTTGCATATTTTAAATATTTATTATGTTTTACATGGTACATACATTAATTACTCCTTCAAGACTGAAAAATCTAAAGGCAATTTAACTTTCAACAATAGAATATAGAAATAACAGTTATTGTTCATCTTCACATAAAATTAATATAGAAAGTAATTCTATGTAAAAATGCTATAAAAGTTGATAAGGGCATGTCCTAATTTATTATTTGAAGCAGGATACAGTAGGAGAATTGGACTTCAGACCTGAAACTTACTCCTGATCCTGCCTTTGGTTCACTTTGGGAACAGGTAAATTGTGAGCCTTTCTGATTCTCAGTGCCCTGGTTTGTAAGATGAGGATAAGCAAACTATGCAAAGGATTGAGTATTAAAGCATCCCTGTAAAGCAATTATACTCCAATAAAGATGTTAAAAAAAAATTAAAGCATCCAGAACAAAAGATGCAAAGAGTGATATCAGTTCTTATTGCTAACGTTATCATGCTTTTTATCTTCATCAACTTTACAAAATTTTTGAAAGATGCTCTCTCTGAACAAAATGTAGTAAGTCATTTATGACCTCCACTATAATTCTCTTCTCATGTAATAAAAGAGATCCTTTTAAAACGTTAAGATTCATCTTGATAACTTTGGGCAATGCACGACGCAAACACTAAATGCTAACGGTTTTGATTTTGTTATCAGAAATAGATCTACTGCATGAAATAATAGAAAGTGTTTGTGACTGTGTCATTTGAACACATCATAAAAAAGATTTAAATAAAGTCTTATGTATAAATAGCCTGGAAAATGCCATTTTAATTCACAACTTGGACTCTGTGACAAAGCAAATGTCATGCTTTGGTTTTTATAAAACCAAAGAAGAGAATTTACCATCTACAGGATCTCAAAAACCAAGATAACTTCCTAGTTTCAATCACCAAAATAAAAGTATCATACATTTTAGAAAGTTATTTCAATATCTCACGGAAAAGGAAAGTGACAAAATGCACCATTATGTAACAAAGATTGGATTTACTTTACAATTCTGTGTGTGCCTGTGACATGTATAGGTTCAGAAGAGAATTTGAGAACTTTAACTGTAGTTTCAGGAGGGGAGCATCTGGTTGTGACTTGGGGAGAAGTGACAGATCTGGACTTTAGTCTTCATTTTGTTCTTGACTTTTTTTTTTTTTTTCATCTGGATTGTACTTCTTTCATACACCAAATTAAGACTGAACAAAATGAAATCTAAGGTCTCTTTCAGTTCTTATAATCTATAGTTTTTGAGCACAAAAACCAAAAATAGAGTGACATAAAGATGGCATCTTTGAAAAATGAGATTTAATGCTATCAAATAACCTATATTAAAAGTTCATAGTGATTAAAAACAGTTTTTACATAAAAGCTCTTAAAAATGATTTTAGTATGAATGTCCTCCACATCCATTCTTGAATCATGAATTAACTCTGATCCTATAGAACAGCCAGTCTCAGAAACCATATGGTAAAATAGACACCATTTCATAAAGGAATATTGAGAAGGCATTCTTCTAACACTATAATAATTCAAATTTCCTTAATTCTAGTCTTTTGGAGTGAAAGTTGGAACATGGGTGTTATTTGTCATAATTATTATGAAACTAAAGAAGGAAAGGGAGGAAGATTTATTTTTACCTGACCTAATTTCTTGAGATTTAAGTCAGAAATGTATTTAACAGTAGGCTATGTTTATCGCACATTCAAAACTATAATTTCTAATTGCAAAGGCATGCACAAAAATGTATAAGATTATTCTTATTTCCTCGCACATATACAGCTGAAAAATATTTTTGAAATAATTTATTTTCTATTCTCACATCCCTTGTATAAATATTATCAACTTTTGTAAACTACATTTCTTCCAAAATGAATAAAATTCCCATTATTATATGTGGAAAATACAGAATTGGAAGATAAGTTGACTCAACCAAATAATTTCTAAGAGGGGAAAAGTAGCCTTTAAACCCCTGTTAACTCAGACATACTAGTACTTGATTATTTATAAGATATTTTCCATAAAAGCCATTCACTGGGAGCAGACATCATGTATTTTAGGTGTAATAAATAGTTATTAGGGATCAATATTTATCTCAAAAGCAGCAGCCAAAAACTGAAGAAAGTCTCAAGGGACTTGGGGGGAAAATGTGAGGGGATAAAAAGCTGAGGAGAGGAAGGTAAGGAATATAAAATCCGTTTCCCAGTATTTTCAGATCTGTCTGATGAAAGGAGGAGTACTGTCTCTCTACGTTGACAGAGAGAGACAGAGGTGAGACCACACGTGGAGAGGTTACAGCGATGGAGACTTGGGTTCAGGGTGTGGAGATACAGATTCTTCCCCTAAGGGCATCATAAAACCCTGGAATAGGACGCTAGATGATACTCAAAGAGAAATCGCTGAATTTCTTTCAAGGACCCCGAATAAAGAAGTTCTGTGTTAGGCAGGGAATTTCATCCCTGAGATTGCATGAATACAAACACATTTTGCTGGCTACAATAAATAAGCTGCAAGCTACAAGAATATATTGTACAGGGCAGGGAATACAGTCGATATTTATAGTAACTTTAAATGGACTATAATCTATAAAAATACTGAATCACTATGCTGTACACCTGAAACTAATATAATATTTAAATCAACTAGACTTCAATTAAAAAAACTTAAGATTCACAAAGTCTAAATTATAGGCACCAGAAAATCAGGAGTTTTATGTTGTCTTGTTAATCACTTTATCTCATGAATTTTTCTTCCTAGTGTCTGAAACAAAGTGAAATTGCATGAATGTTTGCACTGAATGAGTGAAAGTACTGACACCTATTTTTGGAGTATAGCCTTGTAAATATTGTGTGGTTTAGCTGTCGTTTTTACAAATGAAAACTCATTTGATAGGTTAATTTGGAATTAACATATACACACTAGTATATAAAAAATAGATGACCAACAAGGAGCCACTGCATAGCATAGGGAACTATACTCAATATTTTGTAATAACCTATAAGGAAAAAGAATCTAAAAAAGAATAAATATATATGTATAAGTGAATCACGCTGCTGTACACCTGAAACTAACACAACGTTGTAAATCAACTATATCAATTTAAAAAAATCATTTGGATTTTCTGTGGAATTTGATTCTATTGTTTCACAATTTTCATCCTTTTAAGGATATCACAAAGAAGGGAAAACAGTGCATAAAACCTAAATGATTCAGAATTTTGGGGCAATCAAAAGAAACTCATGCTATATTGTATTTATTAAATGTAACAGCATACTGAGAAACATGGATTCTTCTTTGAAGATCCAATATCTTGTTAGCACGCTTCACTATTTTTTAGTGTTTTTTTGATTATTCTGATCACATTATTGAGAAAAATCATCTTTATTGGAATGTAAAATGCTTGAGGGCAGGGACTTTATCTCATTTACTTTGGACCCATGGCAACTAGAACAGGACTTGTCTTATATGTGATGTTCAATAAAGTTAGTTGACTAAACATTTGCATGAATTTCAATAATCTATGTGAAAATTACTTGCACTGAAAATAAGATTTGCTTGTATTGAAGCATTACTTTTCCTAGTTTGGGTTCCAGAACTCTTTCTAGCATTTAAATGATACATGTAACTTTAAAAACCAACATAAACACATAAAAATATTGTTGACTTCTACTGAAACCTACAGAGTTTATTCCTACCCAATGTAGTGAGAAACCAAAAAGTCTCTGTGATCCAATATAAGACTGACTTTTGTTATTTGTTGTCTTTTTGATAATAGGCATTCTGACAGATGTGAGGTGATACCTCATTGTAGTTTTGATTTGCATTTTTCTGATGATTAGCCATGTTGAGCATCTTTTCATGTGCCTATGGCCCATCTTATGTCTTCTTTTGAAAAATGTATATTTATATCTTCCACCCATTTTTTGATTGGGTCATTTTTTTTTTTTGACATTGAGTTGTATGAGCTGTTATATATTTTGAATATTAACCCCTTATCTAGCATAACATTTGCAAACATTTTCTCCCATTCAGTAGGTTGTCTTTTCATTTTGCAGATGGTTTCCTATACTGTGCAGAAGCTTTTAAGTTTAATTATGTCCCATTTGTTTATTTGTGCTTTTGTTTCCTTTGCCTTAGAAAAATTAATACAGCCACTATGGAAAACAATATAGAGGTTCCTCAAAAAACTAAAAACAGAACTACCATATAATCCAGCAATTCCACTCCTGGGTGTATATCTGAATAAGTCTAAAACACTAATTCAAAAAGATATATGCACCCCAATGTATATCCCGTGTGCACAGACCACAGCCAAGTGTTGTGATGGCAAAGACCACGACAACCCGTGACAGTCATCAACTGTGTATACACAATTGACAATAATAATAAGAAAGAAAAAATAAAGAGTGGACCCTGCCTCTGTAGCCCAGAAGGGTCTGCGATAAGTGATCAGGAGGGATCAATACTGTTTCCTAAGTTGCTCAGATTGGCTATCTCCAAAAGAAAACAATTTTATTTACTATGAGAAAATCTGATTGAAAAAGGAATCCTTGTATAGTGGACAGGTATGCCTTTCTAGTTTGGAATGGAGCTTTTGTTCAGTTGCAGGTAATAACTTCCTAGATAAGGGTCTAAAATTGGTTTATAATTATTATGGGGCTATCGCAAATCATGGTTTCTTTTTCTCTAACAATGTATCTACAAGTATATGGGTAACTACCTCAAAAGTTGTTTATTCCTTGTCTTACTTTCAAATGTCTTAAAAGATGTCCTCCTCTATTTACATACTGCACTAAATTAGTGAAGGCATCTTAACAAAATGCAAAAACAGCAATTTGTTCTTGAATATAATTTTATTAAAAACATACAGAATGATTTCATACTGCCCCTCTAGTATTACATATTGTTTTTAGCTCTCTGCATGCATAAAGTTCAATATGTATAAAATTCTTTGGACTGATATTTTTACCTTGTCCAAAAGAATCCAATAATCTAAAAATAGCTTTACACAGAAAACTATAGTCAATATCCTGTGATAAACCATAATAGAAAAGAATATTTTAAAAAAGAATATATATATATATGTATAACTGAATCACTTTGCTTTATTAATTTCACAGCAGAAATTAACACAACACTGTAAATAAACTATACTTCAATTTAAAAAATATTAAAAATAGCTTTAAAACAAATGCACCATGTGTTGAAATTTACCTACAACTATGCACCTCCATCCTACACAAGCTAAGATGGTATTTTGCTTCAGAACTATCTGTTTGAATAACGCCATCCCCACGCTCAGCCCAGCATGCACTTGTTGGAAATGTGTCATTTTAGGAATAAATTGGATATGGTAGGTATGTTACACATCTACTCCTTCCACTGGCCTCTTTCTTTATCAAATATTTATTAAAGTAAGTGCCGCTTTAGTGCAATAGTGCTTAAAGATATGCTGAGACATGTCACTAGTCAGCAATAAGCAAAGAAGACCCACAGGGGGATCCAGTGTTTTCTGAAGTGGTGGAATCAGGGCATCTGTTGTTGCCTTTTTCTCCAAATACTGAAATTTGTCAGATGTCTCTCATATGCATGAGAACTGGCCATGGTAAGTGCTGGTGAAGTGCTCGTTTTTATACAAATTTTACTACCAACAGTCATATTGGTGCGATTCTCTACATGGACCATGTCTTCCTCAACCACTGGTTCTTAGTCTTTCTATATAATTGTTCATCATTAGATTTATACTTTTGTTAACTATTTTCTATCTAGAAAAAAAATTAATCGATGACATAGCTCCTTCAAGAATAGCCAAATAGAATATGAGTTATTCTGCAAAAATCAGATTAGAACGTGAAGTTCTACTCTCTGAAGCAAGGTGAGAAGTTTCATCATCATTCAAAACACAGCACTGCTCAGCACAAGCTCATTTAGCAGTTAATCCTGTGGCAGAGGCCAAAGGGTTTCAAGCTAAAGGAAACCGGTGTGTGTGTGAGTGGTGAGTACATACTCCTGGTCTCCTGCACACTGGGGAACAAGGTCTTCTCTTTCCTGGGCTCTAAAAGTGGCCTAAAAACTTAAATTCCCAGAGCTCCTGAGAAGATCACCCAGACAGCACCTCACTCAAGACCACGTTCAGGTGGGTCTCACTGAAATCACTCTGTTGATGTACACCCTCGCAAAGCTACTGCCCCATGTGACAGGCAGAACCTAGGTCTGGAGTCACGCTTGCTGGAGAAATGTTGAATGGGTGTCTCTGTAACAGACTCCATTTAAAACTAAGTTGCAGAAGCACAGGTTCTACTGCTGCCGAGTTAGCTTTCACTGGAGAAGATGCAGTGGGCATGAAAGCAGGGGGCCTGAGGCAGGACCCCACCTGAGGACACAGAGGCCTGGCCTGCCAGGAACCGGCTGAGCAACCTTTCAGTACTTAATCCACCCACTCGCTCCCAAGTTCACCGAGTCCCCAGCACCAAGGCCTCCCCTTCCTCTTCTGCAGGCCCTACAGAGTGTCTGAGTCGGCAGGTTTCGATGTTGGCTGCAATTGGCCACTTTGGATGGGGAGAGACGGACGGTCCCTTGGATAGCAGACTGGGCCCCCTTGAGTCTGAAGAGTTCGTGTTTTGCTATCGGCCACTGGGGTCCTGGGCTGCCTGTTCTGAAAGTCTTGATCACGTGACGCTGGACAGACCACCATGCAGAACGGACCTGAGTCACTCTAACTGGGGCTTTCACACGTAGGGACTTGATAGAAGAAATGTTCACATATCAAGGTGTGGGGAAGTTATTCTCGCTTATATATGGGTTAACTTGAATTTGGTGCTGACTAGAACAGCCCGTTTGCGGTCTATCAGACATACATTGTACACCTGCTTTCATTATTAAAGAAGATAATTAAATAATAACTTCATTGACCAGAAGTAAAGAATGTCCATGTTAAAAATAAAGATGAAATGCCTTCCTTCTTGGGAGGCCAATGCCGATTCTTCAATGATAAGATTCCCTTCCCAGGAGCCAAAGCCATACTGACTGTGTACAGGCTGATTGTTTGTTTGTTTTTTGTTCTTTTTGAAAACTTGAAGCAATGTATCCCTGACTTGTTTAATGTGCTTTGCTCTGACAAGACATGAAATTGTGCTGAAAAGCCTGCTTCTCTGGAGCAGTTCCTCAGCATTATCTGGGAAGCTGGTTTCCGGGCTATAGTCCTCAGTTTGGCTCAAATAAAACTCTTTTCTATTCTTATTATTGACTGCTTATTGATTATTTTTGTTGACAGACTCTACCTTTGAATATTCAACACAGGTATTCAGACCTAGAGCAGGAGGAGGAGGTATGGCAGATTTTCAATTCAATGGTCAATCACACTTAAGTGATGAGACCCTAAACTGGGTAAACTGGGAAGCCTAGACCAGAAGGAAAGGGCCAGAGCCTGACTGTCCTGGCGCTACTGACTGCTCCATCTTTATAGAAGGGGTTTGAGTTTAAGTCAATGAACAGGGCCCTAACAATTTTACACACTGTAATCTTCCAGACTCTCCAATTCCACTGATTGTCCTTCATGTTCAGAAAAGGTAATGTTTACTACGCCGCCTAGCAAAGACCTCACCTACGTAGGCTTTTCACAAGGCTTACTTGGCAAGGTGCAGTATTTCAAATTCTCTTTGTAAAAGTAACCTCAGATACTTTTCTTAGGAAAAACTATGCAGTTAGAAAAAATATACAAACTCTTTCAGAATATAAAAGCATCGCATGGTGTCAAGAATACAGCCAATGAGCCTTCAGATAATGCTATTTTAAAAAGTTTTCTACTCTTTTCTTTTATTGTTTCTCTCATGGTCACTTCAAATGTCAAGGCTTCCTGGTCATAAATGACTTTAAAACACATTTCTTCAAAGTGACTGTACTGAGCATTTAACGTTTTTCAACCCAAATGTGAGGCATGAGGCCAAATCATGACGGGGATCCGATTATCACTTGACCTTACTGAGCAATCGATATATTTTTTTTTAATCTGTCAATGAAGTAGCGAATGTAAAAGTATCCTGAACATCCCAAAGAATTGTAGAAACTAGTATCAGGATGATTCTTATAAAAATATAAGACACTCACATACAAATGTAATTATTAAATTATTAATCTCCACTTACAAATAATTTCTCTCCAGCAAAACTGGGCTTTCCCCAATGTTACTTCTGTGGCCATAACTAGAATTGACAGTCTAATATTTTAGTTGCCATAATAAAATAGTTGTACCATTTACTTTAGATTAGTAACTGCCAGGTACCGTTCTAAGCTTTTCATCTGTGCTCATTCATCGAATCCTTATTAAAGTCCAGTTAACAGCTCTGTGCAAAGATGAGGATACAGTGTATGAGAGAGTTTTATGTCCTTTAAGGCATATACTACTAGGGGCAGATATGGAGACTGAACCCTAACTGTTTAGCTGCCTGGAGAATGCTGTCAGACACATAAAACACAGCATTTCTGTATATCCTGTCCAAAATGGTACCCTGAGCACATAAAAACTTAAGACAATTTCTATCCTCCGACATTAATGGTCAATCGAAAAAATGAACTGGTTCTCACTTCCGTGGAGTGATTTCAGGATTCAAGTGCTTCTAATCATTAAGAAATGCAAACAGGCAACTGTCTAATTGTACTAATTGGAGCAGTTCCAATAAATAAAAGATTTCAGTGTAGTGGAATTTCAAGTGTTGAGCTCTTCGGAATTAAATATTCTTCCACGACAAATGTGTCCTCCAAATGATCGTTGATAGAAAATATATTAACTATGGACACAAAGGGAGCACCAGCTAGGTGACATTGTGGCACTGTGTTTTTCCTGACCTAAAAAAAATTATGGCAGGTAACTATTTAACAAAGTAGCTAAATCTTTTAACATGTTTCCATCTTACTGAGGGTCCTGCAGTGCCCCCAGTGGTTCTGGACCATCTCAGGAGTATGAAGGTTGAATGCTGTGCTTCTCTAGCTGCTAGGATCATATCAGGTTTTTAGTTTAAGCCTAGAACATTCCTAGCCACACTGTCCTCACGGACGATCATGTCAGGAGATTATTACTCAGTGCTGCTGCTGTACTTACACCAGGGGGATGGCGGGGGTGGGGGAGATGGAGAGTTGGGTCACCAAGAGGCATGTGGGCTCCCATGGGAGGAGTGTTCGCTTAGACTCAGTTCTGCCTTAGTTTCCCCTATGAATCTGTGCAAGACACAAGTTCTCTGGACACAAGCAAAAGAGAGTGGACTTATAAACCTGAAAGTCACTTCAAGTTCAAAAATCTTATAATCTATCTCTGCTCATCAGCATGATCTGATAAAAGCTACTTGTCTCCCCCCTCCAAGGTAATTCTTTTCAATTTAAGAACTATTATTTTATTTAGAGAAGTCTGACATAGTTACCCAAAAAAGTCAAACGACACTTAAACGCCAATGCTATAATGTGTGCATCTTTTCAGATCTTTTTACATGTGTAAAGAAGTAACTTGACTTTTCCCTACATGAAAATGGGAATGGCATATACATACTATTTTGAATTTTCAACTTAATCCTTTATCATGGACATGCTTTCGTAAAGGCAACACAGTGTGCTATAGAACAATTTATTTAGCTATTTTAGGATGACTGACATTTAAGCTCTAATTTTTCACTATCAGAGAGAGAGCTAAAATGAATATGCATATATTGCTGAAGGATGTATCACATTTCTGGGCTAAAATATCTGCCACTTTAGAATTGTGATTGGTATGGCCAAATTATCTCCTCCTTAAATTTTTCTAGATATACAACAATAGTGTATGGAAGTGATTTCTCTATGTACTTGCTAACATGTGATATACCAAGTATAGTTTTACAAATGCATTGGGGAAAATATAACATTCATTTTTCAATGTTATTTTGATCAATAATAAGTTTAGGGTTCTTTTCCTACATTTATCATTTATGTTTGTTCTTTCTATAAAATATTTATATTTGTTGCCCATTTTTAATCAGGTCCTTGGCCATTTGCTTATTGACTGAATGATGCTCTTTCTATATCAATATATTTCTAGGACACCATGGTGCACAGACTCTTAGGGTGGTCTCCACAATCCCTGCCTCCTGATGTTTATGTCCTGTACAGTTCCCTGCCCCTTGAGGTGGGCAGGACCTGGGTCTTACTTCTAACCAATAGAATAATGGAAAAAGTGATGGGCTACACATGCTCGCGTGTCCATGATCATATGATTACATATAATGCCGTAGCACCCTACTTGCTGGAGTCTCTCTCTTTCTCTGGCTTTGAGCCATGCTGGGAAGCCCCATGAGGCAAGGAACCATGACGGCCTCTCAAGGAACTGAGGGTGAGCTCTGGCCAATGGCCAGCAATAAACTTAAGCTCTCAGTCCTACAACCACAAGGAATGGAATTCCGCCAGCCACCTGAGTCATCTCAGGACTGGGTCCTTCCCCAGCTGAGCTTCAGGTTAGACTAAAGTCCCAGCCAACACCTTGATTACAGCCTTGTCAGATCAGAGGCAGAGGGCGTGTGACCCAGCTACTCTGTACACAGACACCCACACAGAGAAACTATAATCCTATCTCTGTGCTATTTTAAGCTTCTGGGTTGCGGTAATAATGTTACATAGCAATAGCTTGCTGATACAGACAGTGTTGAGAAGGAAGACTCCTCCTCCAATCGTCCTTCACAGCTCGATTTTCTAGCTCTTAACTGTTCCTGGTGATGTCTGGTCCGGCAGGGAGGATAAAAGTGGGGAACAGAGGACAACATAACATGATCTTGCTATGAATACCTTCCACTTTCTGACTCGATTCCTCCTTAATTTGGGACAAAGAATGAACACTCACTAAAAGGCATTAAAAAAAAGTGGCTCAAACCTCTTTTTCCGATTTTAAGGTTTAAAATAAATGACGCAAGATCTCCAATTTATGTACTTTTTTTCCTTCTCACAGGTTTTGTTCGTACATATAAAAGAAAACCCATCATCACTTCACTTTGTCATGTAACACTTCATATTATTTTTATCACAACTGTTTTTTAAAAGGCCTCTTATTGTCCATCCATCACAAAATTGAAAGAAAAACACATGTGCCAGGAGCTATAAATCATACCCCCAAGTTTGGCGTGGCTGTAGTTTTGGTACTTTCGGGTCAGAATACCCCTCATTTTTTAAATACCCTGACACCATGTCTCTTCTATTTGTCTTGTTGCCACTAGAGAACACTGGGAAAGTAATTTTGTAATTGCAGTGGTAAAAGAAAGAGATTAGTTCTTCTTTGTTCTGTAATCCTCTTATATAATTCTTTTAAATTAAAAAGCAGAGAGAGAAAATAGCCATGAAGATCAAAATGACAATTGTAGGTTGACATATCTGAACACGCTCTAATATCATTAAATTATTATCACTAGAAGAAGAAAAATTGCAAACAGCCCAGATACCTTACTTTGTATACAAAGAGAAACAATTATGAGAAAGAAACATGAATGAATCAAATAAGGGTGGCAAAATAATAACTTGGATATAGTGTTTCAAAGCTAATTATTTTGACATGTTCTAGCTTAGGTATGTGAATAAATAAATCATGCACAGTGACCTGAAAAAATCATTACTGATACCTTCCATTGGTCATCTCTTTCCTATGAGTCCTTTCACAAAATATTTTCAACACATTAATTTGACTCACAAAAAAATGGAGAGAATCAGGTATATGAGAACAGTTGTTTATTCACTGAAGGAATAGTGAACGTATAAGGAAGCATGATGACAGTGTGACAGTTCCAAGAATGTCTTTCGATTCTCCAAATGTTAAGATCTATGAAGTATCACTTTGCTGTACACTGGAAACTAACACAACATTGTAAATCAACTATATTTCAATAAAAAAAAATCTATGAAGTAAGAATGATATAAACAAACGGAAACAAAACCAGCAATGTTCTTGTTTGTTTGTTTTGTTTTAGAAGATCCTAAACTTTCAATTTACAATCTTATGAAAGATCATCGTGAAACACAGTAAGTAACAAAGAAATTCAGATGAAGGAGCGATTGGGTGACTGGCTTACGGGAGAGGTAAGTAGAAGCAGACTCAAGCTGCTAGGCTTGGGATAAATGGAATCAAGGTGCATTTCAGGATGTGCATTAAACTGATTTAGCTGAAGTTGGAGTCACCAGGAGGAAGCATAGAGACAGAGCGTGAGAGATGAAGCCGGATTATGAAACACTCTGAAAGTCAGTTTGGGGGAAACACGCTGTATTCTGCACAAGTACATATAGTACTTAGGATGCCAAAACACACTGCCAGTAAACCAAAAAGCGCTTTTTTCCCTACCCAATGTTCTGTTTGTATTACATTCTGGAGGTCATTACAACAAAACATGACAGTTACACCAACAATCCTGGAACTTGGCGGGGGAAAGATGTTTAAGGTAACAAAAATTCCCGTTTCCAAGAAATAGATTCCCAGCCAAAGAAGGGTAGGGTCTGACCCACTGGCTGCGTGAGGGAAGGAGGAGGGAAGGCCAAGAAAAAGATGTATATTTTCCTATTTCAGGAAATAGTCTTAGGACAGTAGTTTACATGCCTTCACATTTGGTCTTTTAGCTTTAAGGACCCACAGAAGAATTTCTGAGGAGTCTTCCATCAAGCATCAATATTTATAGGTTCATCGACACGCTCAACACTTAACCTGGTCCTCGCTGGGCTTTAAAAAAAGTGTGGGGGGCGGTGTCTGGCTGTACTTCCTCAGGGCCGGTTCTCACTCACCTTCTTTCCCACTCCTTTTGTCCCTGTTCTTTCTCCTCCACTCTTTGAGAGGCTGTATCAAGATCTCACCTCTTATGCAAACTCCTCTCCAACATCCGCATGAGCTTTAATGTCTCTGACACAGTCTAATATTTGTATAAACGCTAATAAAAGTCAAGCTATTTTAGTTTTGTTGTTGCTTCTGTTTTGAAGGATGTAAGCTCCAGGAGGGGCGTCACAGATTCAGTCTTCTTTGTTAAAGTGTGTAGGTAAATAGCAAGTACTTGTGAATTCCAGTGATACTGACTTGAGTGATTCTAGTGGCCACCTGCTGGGACGCTTCAAGTGAGCCAAAGGGTGACTATAAACCTATTTAAGAGTCTAGACTTCCCAAATCTCTTCTCTGGCCCCTAGGTCTTCATTGCTAAGCACAGTAGTTGACTAGAAACATACATTTCCCTCAAATGATAGCAGCTCCTTCTAGATGCTTAAGTGTAATAATGAGATGATTTTTCCCACTTGACTTTCTCTTGATGTTATCTACAAAAAATTTTTTAAAGTATAAGGATTTATATTTAGAAAATGTCATATTGTTTCCATCTAAAAGGGAGCACCCTACTGAGCAGGTAGCCCACACATAAACTGCAACCTCATTTCTAGAGCCAGCACCATAAAAAAGAGAAAACTCCAATGGCTGGATTTGACTTAAATTGTTCACAATAATTATATTTTGAAAGAAAGGAGAACAAGAATGAGATGGATAGGAAGGCAAGATTGATGCCGAAGAAATTTACATTTCTAGCGCAAGAAGGGAAGTATCTGCTCCATTTTGTTAATTTCTTGTAAAAATGTGACCCTTCTTATGTTGTCAGGGTCCCTCCTCTATTATGTACGAAGTGTCAATCACACCCTGCAAGTCTTAACTATCCACAGCTGTATTATACATCAAAGTACATCACTTTTCTAACCACACACAAAAAAAGTCTGAAACAAGGAGACAAAAATTGTTGACAGCCTTTGAACACACTCTGGTTCATTCTTTGAAAGAAAAGTGAATATCCTTAAGCCCAGGAGAATCCATTTTCCTAAGAAGGAGCTGTGTTTAACTTTCTGTATCTCTGAAGATTCTCTATTTGCATAAAAGTCAAAGGTCTGTGGTGCTGATTATCCATTTACTGATAGAAAAAGGAAGTGAAAATTCACTCAGAGAGTTCTCTGGTTTTAAGAACTCGGGTCAAGGGTGCGGAATTTTATAGGAACAGGAATGGCGAGAGCCCACCATATATTTTACATGACTCTCAACTTCACGTAGACAATTACTCACTTGTAAAAGATCAATAAAGACACTTTCTCTTAAAAACAAGAGGAGAAATAAGTAAGTTTCTGTGAAGAAAGGCACAGAGATTCACCAGGCATCTGGAAAAGGACTGCTTAGAATTCACAATTAATTTCAAAGGCTTTAATTCATTAGAGATCACTCCCCAAATAATTCTAATTTTAATCTAACACTTAGCTCCTTCTTCTGTAACACTAATCATATCAGAGTATACTAAACAGTAAAAGAAAAAAAAATAATTTATTCGTACGGCATTTTTATATGAAAGAGTACAATTATCCCTTGAAGTCATTCCATAATATAAACACTACAGACAAGGAACTTGAATCTCAGCTTTGCTGCAAAACCATTAAAAAAAAAAAAAAAAAGATTAAACAGCCTAGAATGATGAACACTGATAATGGGGGCACTAATGATAAAGAAGAAATCTTCTGAAATAATTGCACAGTTTCATAATATAGTATTATTTGTCATGAAATCAGGGTGGGCTAATTAGCCTGTGAAGTCTACGTGAAGAGGTTATTAGATTTTGAGGACTCATTGAAAGGGAGGTCGAGATAGACAGATAGAAAGATAGATAAATAGACAGATAGAAAGATAGATCTCTGACACCACCCAAAACTACTATTGAGAATCACCTGAGGGAGAAGCCTTGGGATTTGCATTGAAACAAGGCCTCAAGTGATTACTATGCACACAAAGTTTGCAAAAGATTATTCAAAAACTCGGCATCAAGGCCACAATGCCAACATCTACTACGATAAAGGTAACATGTTTAGTACCCAAAACATACATTGGAGAAATGCTTGATGTCCTCAAAAGCTGCTCTGATTCCACTGGGACTCATGTGGCTTAAAATTATCTGGATAAATCAGGCAGACAGTTGGATTTACATTAATCCAACATGCCACATGAGGTTTTCTTGGATCTTACTGAGGTGAAACAAAACACACACAACCCGAAAATAAATGAATAAAGGTGCTTAGAATCAGGGTAATATTTTATGTAATTTAAATCTCTGGTTGCAATAATATCCTAAAAGTGACTCATTTGTGAAAAAAACTGGGAAGTAGTAGTACCAATGAGATTCTTTCATGCCTCTATCTCCCTTGATCTCATGTTAGTAACAAGGATAATTTTTAAATCACAAAGCATTATTCATGACTTCTGGCTTTCCAGACAATAGGGCAAAATCACATTAAGATTATAAGCATTAAGATGGAAGTATCACTTTTATTCTACTTATATTTGCAAAGAATGACAATCGTGAAATATCCCTTTCCCTTTTATAGCTTTCCCCGAGCTAAAACTAGTGCAAAATAAAGCAGGAGGATTTCAACCAATAAATTGCAAAATGTATTAGAAGCATAAAAGATACAGTAGTTATTTTTAATACATGTCCACGCCTGCATGTTTTTCATTCACCAAAGAAGTTTTAGCAAGAGATACATATAGTGGGTCAAAGTAACAGTGACTCTAAATCAAGTTAATTTGTTGTAATGTTATTCCTAAGTAGAATGTTTCCAGCATATGCAGAAGGAGGTTTTGCTAAATGAGACAGTGTGCCTAGCGATGATGAAATCTCCTGCACCTAGAACAAAGATGTTCAAGACTAAAGACAGACCGTGCAGCCTCCTTAGACCACTGAGGGCATTTCCTCTCCTCCAAACTAGGGGTTGGTATAAACGGTTTAAGGAAATTGCAGCTAAATTCAAAAATGAAAAGAAAAGAAAAAAGTGTTTCATACTCTGCATCCAAAGAGGTTGATCTGTGGGGGGGAGAGGAGGACCACACGGTATGCATTATTTCCATAAAGCTGCTACAGTCAGTTTTAACCAGTTCAATGAAAAATTTTTCTTCTATTCTTTTTTTCTATAATGGGATTTTAATTCTGGTACTTATCCACTTGCATACTTGGGCCTAAATTCCACCCTACATATGGACAGATTAATTAGTCAAAGGTCATTTAAGATCATCTTAACATCACTGTACAAGAGACTTATTTCCTTGCACTTAGGCAAATACCTAAATATGATTATCTGATTTTCATACTCACAGGTGGTCCTGAAATGGACACCCAGTGAGCTAAGCCCAGTGGCCATGCAACTGAAGACAAGCTCAAGGGGTTGATTTCCTTTAGGATCAGTTATTTTCAGCCCAGCCAAAGTGTCAATTTCTTTGCCCCAGATGGCACATCCAGCCAATCCTCCTGTTTCAAACATTATCCATGTCTGGTCTCCATGGTGGCCTGACTGCAAAGTGAAACTGGTTTGATTCTATCAGTTACCACTACTGGTCCAGTAATCCAGCTTCCTACTCCAGCGGCACAGGGACCAACAGGCTTTTAAATATGACCAGGTAACCCAAGGACGCAAATACCGTAGGCCGTACAATATCTATACCTTTAACTCAGATGTCTTCTTCTGATGTATTAGCTAAACAAATAAAATTAAAAGACAACATAGCTTTGTCATCTACTCTATGCAAGGAGTACCCAATCAACTTCTTAATTCCAGAGAGAAATGAACCTCACCAGAGAAATAGAAAAGGCTAAAGGGAATGTGAAGTTTAAATCGCACGTATGCAAGTCCTAGTGGCTTATTTTCACTGTGAGCTCAGCAGAAAGAGGCCCACTTAGAATTCCGTAGAGCACAGAGTATTTAATATGCCATTTGCATTTTGACAGCTTAGAAATGTCTACACTGGATTTGCTATTTCCTCTGCAATGAGCGCTAACCTGCCACGGAGCCTTTGTTTATCTGTTTCTTAAAGGAAGCAGAACCATTTTCTTGACATTTTCAAAGCCCTGTTGGCGTTTGTTTGAGACAAAAAACTGGAGACTAAGGAAGCATTGCCCCCAGGAGGAGCTGCTTCTGCCTGTATGGACTTTCCTTCTATTTTTCAGTAGTTGTGGCATGCTGGCTTAGTAGCCCTGCGGCATGTGGGACCTTAGTTCCCTGATCAGGGATCGGACCTGAGTCCCCTGCATTATAAGACAGATTCTTTACCACTGGACCACCAGGGAAGTCCCTGTACGAACTTTCAACTGTAGTTCTGGCCTTCTTCTCATCAAGCAGGACTGGCCAGCTGAAAGCCAATATCAAAATAGTGATTCCCTTTCCTTTCAAGGTCTGTGTTTGCAGAGATTCTTGAGACCTGAGGGAATTCTACTACCACTTACTACCTGCTATTGGCTCCTCGGGACTTGTTTAATGAGACCTCACTGTCCTACTAGTCAAGTTTACAAAACCTGTCACTTAGGAAGAAAGCCTCTCCTTTGCTTACCTTTTTAAGGACTTAAAATCCCTAATGAAGAATTATATAGGTGCTCCAGAAGCACTAGCGCTATGGGCTGAAGAGTTATAAACTGGAAAAGAAAAAACAAACAAACAAAAAAAACCAGAATCCTTTGACAACTCAATAAAAAATAAATGTGATTTGCTAAGCAGATCATGAATGCAGAAACATTAACTTCCTTTTAGATGGCCTGCCTTTTTAGTGATCAGGGGTTGCCCTCGAAAGCCACTTATTCACAGGAGTTCCTGTCTCCCCCAGGAGAGAGTATATATATACATATGTGTGCAGTGGCCCAGCCATCAGGATCCTGGCCAGCAAATGAAAGGTCTTAGCATCCTTCCTGGTGATGAGAATTGAGGTAACTCACATAGAAGTTGGCAGGTTTGGGAAACACCTCTCTCTCTCTCCCCCCGGCTCCCTCCTTCCCTCTCTCTCCTTGTAGGGTTTCTGTGGAAATTTGGCAAGGCATACTTAAATCTCTTTGCTGGGTGGGTTGGTGAATTTCAGAATCAGGGATTTTGAGAAACACTCCACCTTTCTCTCCCAGGCTTCCTACGGTGAGACCCATAGGGCTACTATTATATGTGCCTCTTTTTAGGACACTTTCTGAATAATGCCTGCAAATAGCTGCATTCTCCTTGCTGCACAAACTGGCAAAACACAACTGAGAAGCAAACTTTGTCCAAACAGGCAGTAGATCAGCCGCAGATAAAGGGCGCAAATCTCAGTGCTCACGGAATGAATTATTCCACCTACTTACTAGACGAATATTGTAGAGGCTTTCAAGCCTTCTTCCCCCTCCCGTGGTCCCTGCAAATGTGCTGCTTTTAAAGAGGTATGTATACTTGAGACTCAACCTTTACAACAGCGTTAGTAATCAAAAAGAAAAAGAGTATCACAAGGGAATCCCGGGTACCCCAGGCCGAAAGCACAACCAACTACAGCTGACAACCCGGGTACTGAAGGTACCGGGCTCTGATGACCGCGACCGCAGCCGCCTCCAGCCTCTCACGACTCGCAAACAGGTCACGAATTCCGCCCCACGCATCAAAACTCTCCGCCCGCCGGCGCGGCCGCGGGAGCCGCCACCTGGGCGCGCGCGGCTCGGCTCCCGCGGCGGCGGCTGGCGCTGCCCCCAGCGCTCCCCGCTCCTCCTCAGGGAAGCCCTCCCGCGCGCCTGCGGCCCGGGCGCCCCCCAGCAGAGGCCCGACCTCGGCCACCCGGGCTCGCTCGCCAAGGGGACTGCGAGCCCCGCTCCCGCCCCCCAGCCGCCAGAGCGCTCGCAGGGCCTTGCCGGCGCTGGCGTCCCCAGCCTCCTGCCCGCATCCCGCTCCCACGCGGCCACCTGCGCGCCCACGTGACCCCGCGGGCGCGGAGGAGACGCGGCCCCGGACCCCCCGGGGGTGATGGGGAGCTACGCGCAGGCACCGCAGCCTCCGCCAAGCGACAGCGCAGGGAGCGCGGCCGCTCCACGCGCAAATACACACACACACACACACACACACACACACCCTACTCTCGGTGCCTCACGCGCAAATACACACACACACACACACACACACCCTACTCTCGGTGCCTCACGCGCAAATACACACACACACACCCTACTCTCGGTGCCTCACGCGCAAATACACACACACACACACCCTACTCTCGGTGCCTCACGCGCAAATACACACACACACACACACACCCTACTCTCGGTGCCTCACGCGCAAATACACACACACACACCCTACTCTCGGTGCCTCACGCGCAAATACACACACACACACACACACACACCCTACTCTCGGTGCCTCACGCGCAAATACACACACACACACCCTACTCTCGGTGCCTCACGCGCAAATACACACACACACACACCCTACTCTCGGTGCCTCACGCGCAAATACACACACACACACACACACCCTACTCTCGGTGCCTCACGCGCAAATACACACACACACACACACACACACCCTACTCTCGGTGCCTCACGCGCAAATACACACACACACACCCTACTCTCGGCCCCTTACGCGCAAATACACACACACACACACACACCCTACTCTCGGTGCCTCACGCGCAAATACACACACACACACCCTACTCTCGGCCCCTTACGCGCAAATACACACACACACACACACACACACACCCTACTCTCGGTGCCTCACGCGCAAATACACACACACACACACCCTACTCTCGGCCCCTTACGCGCAAATACACACACACACACACACCCTACTCTCGGTGCCTCACGCGCAAATACACACACACACACCCTACTCTCGGCCCCTTACGCGCAAATACACACACACACACACCCTACTCTCGCACCGCGCACGCCAGGGGGCCCGGGACCCTGGGTTCCACTTCTTGGCTTCTGCAGCCGGCACCGGGGACCCCCAGCGCGCAGGAGGCTCTGTCTTCCGTGCGGCTGCCCCTCCAGGGAGCCCAGGACTTTGCGCCCCTTGCCGGGTTGACCCAGGATCGGCCAGGGCAACCCCCGGCCCGTCCCCGGCCGAGCCCAGAGGCCCGGCCCACCCTCGCGGCGGCGGCATCCGCCCGGCACACAAGTGTGCGGATTATTAAGCAGCCCGGGCAGGGCCGCCGCCTCCTCGGCGCATCAAGCCCTGCGAATTGCAGCGGAAGGGCGCTCAGAGCGCGCGGAACCGCGGGGAACCGAGAGTGCGCTCAGAGGCTGAGCTGCCTGCCGAGGCCGGGAGGCGGCCGGGGCCCAGCTGGGCTTGGAGCGCTGGGGAGAGGGGCGGGAAGTTGTGCAGAGTTGCGTAGCAGGTGTTTCCTCTCCGCGCAGGGGCTTGGTGGGACCCCCGACACACAGACGCACACCTGCCAGGGACAGCCCCCTTTGCCCTCGACCCTTCCTGCTTCGCCCTCTGTGCCCAGCCAGTCCAGCGCGCCCGGAGGCCGCTGCCCGCCCGCCCGGCTCGGCTGGCCGTGCCTCCGCGGTGGCTCCATCAGCGGGGCGGCTGGACCAAGCCGGGCAGGTGGGCGGAGGGTCGGTGTCTTCGGGAAGCTCCCCAATCCCGAGCAACCCTGAGCTCCAGCAACTAACCCTGCGTTTGCGCTCCCTGGGATCGTGGGGCGCATTCCCACAGACACCCCTTTGTGACACCCCAGTGCTTGCCCGGAGGGGCTGGTGCCGAGCTGTCGGCTCTCAACCAGCCCCGGACGCAGGTGGAGAGGACGCCTAATCTGCCGTCGCTCCATCTCGCCCCAGGCCGGGCCCATCTGGAGTTTTCCTACGGAACCAGAGACAGTCCTCCTTCGCCTTGTCAATCACCCCTGAATCTGGAACACTGAAGGAATAGAAAATGGGAGGAGAAGAAGATGGAAGAATCTAGAGAGGAAAGGGGAGTTTTACATGGGAAAGAGCAAATAGCCATTAAAAAGAAAAACAAAAACAAAAACATGATTTGACTCCATCCTTTAAAAAGGAAAAGAAAAAAATTATATAGATATTTTCGGGAGTGGGACGATGTGTGTTGATTGACGGAGCGCGGGGGGAGTATCCAAGGAGGCTACAATGAGGAAATGGGGGCAAGTACTTTGCAATGTGAAAATCCATCTATATCCCCTCTCTCTCTCTTCTCTGTCTCTCTCTCCCTGTCTCTCTGAATCAAGAGGGACCTTGTTTTCTTTCCCAGAGAATAGACAAGTGCAGGAGCTGCTGCCAGCCCCGAGGTTGCAGCCCGTAGGCTAGTTGGCGGAAAACATTTCCTAACTCGTTTCAAGGAGAACACCAAGTTCACGGAGCTCCAAGCCGAGGAGCGACCCGGGGACACTCCTTCCCCTGACCAGGGATGGCAGGGGGGAAGAACCCTGTGAGCAGGCGACTGTGGCTGGAGCTGAACCCCGTCCAGGTCTCCCTGCTCTCTCCACGCACCTCGCCGGCTCCTTCCAACTTGCAGGGAGCGAAGTGCGGGGAGAGGAAGGAGGGGGCGGCCTGGCCGAGGACGTGGGAGGGAGAGGGAGGAAGGGTGCGCGGTGCCCGGTCTGCAGGCCGCTTCGCCCGTGGCGCCCGGACCCCGAGAGGGCCAGAACTTGCCGGGCCGCCTCGGCCCGGGCCACTTTCCCAGCCGCTCCGGGTCCGGGGAGAACGTCCCGGGAACCACCGAGCCACCCGGACCCGCTGTGCCCACATCGCCGAGGGGGCACCACCGCCCGCCGCGGCGCGGTTTCAGCCCAACTCGGGGTTGGCTCCTTTCTCCCTAACAGCCCCCAGCGCCGAGAGAGGAGAGACATTTCGTTTCGGCCCAAGTCAGGGGGAAGGAGAGGCGGGGGTGGGGCGCGGGAGACGAGGGCGGGCAGAGGCGATGGAAGCCGCCTCCCGGCATCGCGATCCCCGGGCGTCCGCGACGGAGAGCCGCCGGCGGAGGCCGGCCACTCGGTACCCTGCCCTCCTCCAAACGGGCCCCTGGTTCGCCAACGGGGCCTCGGAGGGTTCGCCCATCTCCCCCGGCAGCCGGCGAGCCCGCCTTACCCTTGGCTGCGGGGAGGAGCCCCGCGCACAGCGCCAGCAGCGCCAGCAGCGCCTTGCATTTCCTCCGCGGAGTCATGTCTGCAGACACTCCACACGCGCACGACACCGATGGCTCTTCTCACACGCGCCCGTCGCCTCCGAGGCACGGCACGACTACGGACAGAGCCGGAGAATCACCGGAGGGCAAGGCGAGCCGGGGGCAAGATCCCGGTCCCCAGACCGGCCGCGCATCCGACGCCTCCCGCAGGTCTGGGCGCCCGGCTGGCTTCGCTCTCATAGCATCGGGTCCCGAACCACTGCAGGCACGGCTGCGCTGCTCCGAGCGCCGACACCGGGCTGCCGGGCCGGGGCCGGGGCCGGGCGCCCGCCGAGCCGGGCAGGAAGGCACCAAGGCGGCGAGGCTGCGGGAGGAGGCGAGGCGGGGAGAGGAGCGCGCGCAGCCGGGAGAGACCCGGAGCGGAGGCAGCTGGAGAGCCAGCCAGCGAGTGGGAGCTGCGGGAGGGACGGGGGGGGGGGGGGAGGGAGGGGGCGCGAGGGGAGGAGAGCCAGTCTAGGGAGGGGAGGCGGAGAGCGCAGAAGACAGGCTGCTAGCTGCACAAGGAGCCGCTGCCGTGGCGGCCGGACTCAACCATCCCTACCCACGGAGAGGGGAAGGAGGCTGGGACGGCGCCATCCCAGACAGAGCCCGGCCTCGGGCCCCGGGCTCCCCGCGCCGCGCCGCGCCGCGCTCTCCTCGGCCTCCGGCGCCGCCGTGCGCAGGCTGGGGAAGGAGTCTTGGGCGCTCGCGCGGGGGACACGCGCGCCACACACCCGCGAGAGGCCAGGCCACCGGGCGACTCCGACACCCAGAGGGAGGCTGCGAGGGCAGGGGCTGGCCTCCGTCTGCCCATCTCTCTTCGTGCCTGCCCGGAGAGAAGCCCCCTGCGTAACTTGGGAAAGAAACCCAGTGGGAATGAGAGCCACCAAGGCTCTAACTCCAAGGGAGGAAAATAAACATCGATTTACTTTATTTCGAGATCATTTTTGGCAAGATGACGACTGGCATGGAGCTACAAAGCTTTTCCGATGTCCTGACTTAGGGTTAATCACGCACAAACCTACGTTCAGAATAAATTCAAAATCAGGAAGGGTGTCTAGAATTGATAGTGGGGTCTGGTGATGAGAGATGGCGTGCTGGCACACCTTCAGGTGCAACCCTATATAAAACGGAATGGGTCGGGTAGGGACTTGAGGAGAAAAGAGAGCTTCTTTTCTGAATCTGCAAAGAGATAAACGGAGCAGAGAGAGAACCCGGTGGTTGATAGAATGAGCCAGATTTCACCCAACTCCTAGAGGAGGTGTCCGAGCAATCTGGGGGGAATGTGTAAGGCAAGGCATTTCAGGGGAAGGTTCATAGGAAAATAGAAACCATAGGTGAATGCTAGTCTTCCTACAAAGGGTCATTTGAAGGATTCACCGTTTCGACCAAAAAGGGTTAGATAATTCCATTACAGATTGGAGGAACCAGAACAGGGAAACCCCACACCTTAGTAAGAGAGGATTATATTCTGTGTCCAGAAGCATTCCAGAACACCAGCAGTCCTAAACGCTGCACCCCTCACATCGCTGGGTGATCTTGGTGGAGTGAAGGGCCCACTGTTGGCAACGGGTCATGAGCTTCACTCCACCTGCGTTTTGTCGGTTCGTCTGCAAGATTAAATAGGTTGACCAATTCATAATGTTTTAGACCCCTGCCTTCTTTTTCGTAGGTTCCCCTTGTCCCAGCGGTCACTGGGATACATAGAAACGCAATGGTGAATCCAGGAAATGAGGGGCTACAGTCTTGAAATTTCAGCACCAAAGCATGGTAGGCTCCGTCTCCTTTTTCTCCTTACCAGGAAAAACTGGACCCTCCATCAAAACTCTCCTCCCTCATACAGAGGTGAGCGTCTGAGGAGGAGGGGGCAAATGTGCTTCTCGGAATGTTGCAGCCCTGGGTATGACCCGGGTTTTCTACTTGCCGAGTCCTATTTTGCCCCAGTCATCCCTGGGGGGGAGAACAGAAGACAGAATGGCACAATCACTGGGGAATTCACAGTGGAACCCAAATTCTTTAGGCTGAACTAGGCATGTAGAGACGAGGGTTGTCCCTTCTGAGGTCTTAAATCAGATCCCAGATGGTACCTGTAACTCAGCAAGTGAACAAAAACACTTTTTAAGACCCATTAAGTGCTCCAGTAGTTCATCTCGAGCGGTGCATCAGAAAAACAATTGATCTCTTTGGAGAACTAAAGAGCTGACTTCTTGAGAAACATGTCTTGTCTTTGCACTACTCTTCCTAATGACTCGTGTCACCAAGAAGGATTTCTGCCATTAAAAAACGTTTCCAGAATCTAACCGTCCTGGGCTGGGACTCATGGATGATTTTGACTTTATTAGCATCCTGGTCAGCAACGCTGAATGTCACCTGTGAAACTGAACACCCTTACACTTAATTGTGACCGACTCAGGCTACAGGCTGAGGGTCGCCTTCCTTGGGTTCTGCTTGAAGTCTTTAATGCCACCTCCTTTCTCTGGGGTGCAGAACATCTATCTGATTCCCATTCTTTGAGAAGTAAGGAAGCCCATACCAGTAACTACCCATTTCTGCTGTGATTTACTTGGGGTATTTTCTTTGGCCAGATCACATAACAGAGAGTTACAATGATTCATGCCAAATTTCTGACCCTAAGTATGAAGAGGGTGCGAGATTGCTGTCAAATAAGATGGGCTGGTTTTGTAATATGGTTGTACCTGTGTGTTAATATTATGATATTCCCCCCCCCCCCACCTCAAAGCCGGTTTAATTTGGAAGGCAATCATGGGGCACTGCTGCCACCTAGTGTCAAGCTTTTTCTGTTGGGTTTTTGCAGAGAAATCCATGGTCCCCTTGGGCTTCTCTCTCTTATCTCATCTGAGGTTCCCTACTTGGGTTTTGAATGCCCCTCCAGAACACTCTTGCACCCGTCATGTAATCAGCCTGTAGATGAAGTCTATTATTAGGTTCCTAGAGGCTTTTTCCCCTTTTGATTTTTAAGTGACTGTGAAAGCCTTGATTTATATCACAACTCTAATGCCAGATATTTAGAGCAGTATAAACCAAATGGGACTAGAGGAAGTAAGTTACTGTAGGGAATTCACACCAGGCAGCTCTGTGACCACTTCTCTGTGTTGGCCTGCGGTGCCTGGAACACTGCACTTGGGCACTGGGTTTTTTTAATTAATTAATTTTTTTCTCCATTTTCCATCCTAGGCATACTGTTGTCCATAGCCTCGGGAGTCTGGCTGAGCAGCACGAGAAATATCATTGGCACCCAGGGATGAGAGCTGAGCAGTGGAATCAAAGGCAAAGAGGGTCTGACATACTGGGAAAGAAAAAGACACCCCCAACCTCAAGTAACATCTACAGTAAGACTTGGAAAGTTGACAACATAAACATGTGAGAAGTGCTGTAACCGAAAAGGGAGAGTGGTTTTATTTTAAGTGAATGTGTCTGAGGAGGGGACAGACTATATGAACAGGGTACTTGAGATAAAATTAGAAATGAAAAACCGTGCACACATGAGAATGCTAATTAGCTGGAAACGCGGCACATGGATGGAAATATCAGAACGCAGTACATTGCAGTGATTGCTAAACGGGATATCTTTTGACTTAGTTAATGTCATGTACCAAAACTGATGGTGACTAGGGCACTGGGGAAATTCTTTTCTTCATGGAGGGGCGAGAATGAGGGCCATACAATTCAGGTTTCCCTAGATGGAATGCCTGTCTTCAGAGAGCAAGATGGGAGGGAGGAGGGCAAGGAATAAGAGAAGTCAGGATGATCACTTATTGTTTGCAAAAGCCTTTTATACAGAATCTTATTTCTATTATGATTGCTTTTATCACCCCCCCTCAATGATAAGGAAATGGCAGCTTTGAGAAATGAAAATTTGTAGGAGGTCAGGTCTTACTAAGGACCTGATGGTAACTTACAATCTGTTACCATCGACTTTGTCGCTGTTTTGCTGCATCAACGTTTAAAAACCCTTCCTGCTGCCCCTCCCCACACTGAGGAGCTTACACACCTGGACTCCAGGCTTCTTCCCTACACTCCAGGCTTCTTCCCTACACAGGAGTCTCCATACTCCTGGCACACCTGTGGTCAATTTATAAAGGGCCAGGCATCTAGAGAGCGCTCCACCCAGTAACATCAGAATACAGGCATGATGGGGACACTCTCCAAGACAGATCATTTGCATTAAAACAAGAAGATTCTGTGACTCTTTGCAACTATTTATTCATGTAAATTTTGACTCTTAAAACTATTCTATGGACTGGCTTAAAATAAATAAGCTGGTTGGTCCAGAAAAATCTATATCAACATTACTGCCAAGACTGAAACAATCCCGTTTATAGGAGGCCTTCAATTTCCCACTCTTCTTTCCTGTGTTCGGTACAAATACGGTATCAAGAGTCAGTTTCAACCCTTCAACCAACTTATTCTCCAAAGAGATTTCTGTCCCAAGGGTACTGTCTGTGTTCCACTTTTGGGTGAAGGTCAGTCCATAGTTACAAATCTTGTATTTGGTCTCTAGGTTGCCTGATGCTTTCCCTGTATCAGTGTAAGCATGACCAGAAGTAGAAAATTCCACTCCACTACATGACTTGGTTCTCAGATCTATTTTCACCATGCCAAATCCATATCTTTTGTTGACAGATTTTTCTGGACCAACCGTCTATGGCTGGGCTGTGTGGGCCATTGAAGGTTGGCTTGCTGGCTATCAGGCGAGTTTTGACACAGCCAAACCCAAACTGTCACAGAATAATTTCGCCCTGGGTTACAAGGCTGCAGACTTCCAGCTGCACACTCACGTGAGCGATAGCACTGAATCTGGAGGGGCGATCTACCAGAAGGTGAACAAGAAGACTGAAACATCAATAAACCTCGCGTGGACGGCTGGCAGGAACAACACGTGTTCCGGCATCTCTGCTAAGTACCAGCTGGATTGTAGAACTTCTCTATCTGCTAAAGTGAATAATGCCAGCCTGATTGGACTGGGTTATCCTCAGACCCTTCGACCAGGAGTGAAACTGACCCTGTCAGCTCTAATCTGTGGAAAGAACTTCAATGCAGGAGGGCACAAGGTCGGGCTGGGATTTGAACTAGAAGCTTACTGTGGTTTTGAATAAAGCATCAGCTTTGTCTCTGGAGGTGAAGAGAAATGAGCCCACTATGTTGTGGCCTTAAAATTCTTCTGTGAAATTTCAAAGGTGTGAACTTTTCCTTCTTCCAAAGAACTCTAATCCTCCCCACACTGAAGCCTCGATATTGAGTCCAGCCTAAGGGAGGTGTGCTTGAAGGCACGCCCGGAAGTTGTCATGTTCGTGCCACAGTTCAGTTCAGTTCCGCAGTGTTATTTTCAATGGGTTGCTCGGCGAAGGTGTAGTGCCATGTTACAAAGGAGATGACCCGACCCCACCCTCCAGTTGTCCATCACATCCTGCATGTCCCAAAACACTTTTTCATGACCTTGTAACATATTGGTTTCTGTGTAGTAGTGGAATCTTTGGTTTTGAATCAGAGTAAAATAAAATAAACCCATCACATTTGGAACATAAAAAAAATAAATAAATAAAATAAATAAGCTGAACACTTTTCCCTGTTTTTCTAATAAAGTAACACCTTTAACTGTGTGTGCGCACACACAGGGAGTACACACACACACGGGGAGTACACACACATGGGGAGTACACACACACACGGGGAGTACTCCCCCTTCTGTTAATGACTTCTTTGAAGGCAGAGGAGAAGCATTAGGATGTAGGAAATTAACAAGTGTCAAATAAATCTGAGTCTGGAGGGGAACCATGCTGGGAAGGAGAAAATTGGCCAATGTCTCCTTTCACAAATGGGTAGCTAAGTGAAAGGGGTGCAGACTGCAGTCTTCATTGTGTATGGGAATGACATGGAAGGCTTGTTGGGGTGCACAATGCTGACCCCCAAACCCAGAGCTTGTGATTCAGCCTGTCTGGGATGGGGCCCAAGAATTTACCTTCCCACCAAGTTTCTAGATGATGCATGCATGCCAAGAATATTCTTAGAGAACCACTGGTACAGGGGTTGACTTTGGGTCAAAAGGACTGGCTTTGAATCCTGTATCTGCTGCTCTCTGAGCAAGGGAACTTTTTTCCTAAAAAACCCTAATTTACGTATAAGTTTGCTCATCTGAAAATATGGAAAATGCTATTTACCCAATAAACTTAGAAAAAGCAACAATATAGGCACAGTGGCTGATGTATAACAAATTCTCAAAAATATGATTTCCTTTTCTATCCCTTCAGTCTCTGAAGGAGGAGAGAAGACACCCAGCTAGAGACAGGCTTCCCCATCTGTTCGGATCCATATTTTAGGAGTGGCAAACTGGATTTTGGTAGGAAAAAAGAAACACATTCAGTCAACCTCTCCCAGGTTGTCCCACGGTGAACCCAGCAGGATTCCATGTGGGGGAAACCCCAGGTTTTATTGACTATGACTTTTAAGATCAACTCGAAAGGCTGCCTGCCTCACACCTGGCTCTTTCCCAAGGCCTGGACAACACCAGCAAGCTGGGAAAACTTGGTCCGGAACCAGGTGAAGTGACATTATGAATGTTCATTAACAATGATTCCCTCTTGCACTAAAGCAAACCTGGGGCAGAGATGCTTTTAATAGCCATCAGCTTCCATCTAATACTGAGGCATTAGATCCATGAGGAGAGACTCAAATGTACCTCCAGGCTAAATATTATCATCAAAACACAAATAAATGCTTATCTAGCTTCAGTGACCACAAGAACATGAGATCGATCGATGGCTTTTTCTCAGGACTTCCACTGATAACCATTCTCCAATGGAACTAAATTTCAGGACAAACTAAGCTCAAAAATGTCTCAAGCTTGATGCTTTTGGAAAAGCCACTTCACTTCCGAGACTGCTTTCTTATCTGCAAAACACAGAGTCTGGGCTAATGTGTATGCTACTTCTAAAGTTCTTTGGTTCTTTCCTTTCTTATATTCCTCACATTCAGTATTTTCCTGTTCTTCAGTTGACTCTAAGGTGACATGTGTTTATATGTCTCCGTTTAGGTTCAGTGAGTTGTTTCTGGGAAGAGCATTCCCAAATTATAATATTAAAAAATGCTTACCAGAATGGTCTGCAAAGAAATGGACACAATAAATAAACATCCCTGCCATACACACCCCCCACCACTTCACACACACAGACACACACCATTTCTACAGCGACTTTTGACATAAATCATTGCATTTGTCCTCATCTCGTTAGAGAGTCCAAGCTCATACTGCTTGCTGCACACAGGCCAATAATCGAGAGAGGAGTTGCTGGGGCCAGGAATGGCGACTTTATCCACAAAGCCGGCAGATGGAGAAGATGGTGGACTCATGTCCCAAAGGACCATCTTGCCTGAGTTGATTTCTGGTTCCTGTTATACTAAAAGGGGCGGGAGTAAAGTCAACACTTCCTGGTTCCCATCAGCCTCGGGAGGGGATGTGTTCATTTCTTCCTCCCTGCAGTCATTCACAGGTGGGCCTGGTCAGGATGTTTCCTGGGAGCTAAACAAAGGTATTTTAGCTTAACGCTCATAACCTGGGAAGCAGGGTTCCCAGAGATGGGCCAGTATGTATAATTTAAGCCTATAGGCAACATCCCTGTAGTGATTAACTTGTAGTAGAATACAAAAGGTTCTTCCCTATTACAATCTGTAAACTGAAACTATTCTGATTTTTTTGTATTTTCTTCATAGAAAGTCAGTGAACTGCACAGTGATCACAAAACCAAAAATAATCCTTTAGCCCACAGTTGTCTTAGGTTCAGGTAACAGAGGAAGTGGCGACATCATCCACGTGTGGCGACATCACCCACACATGGTGACATCATCCACGTGTGGCAACATCACCCACGTGTGGCGACATCATCCACGTGTGGCGACATCATCCACATGTGGCATCCGTTCCATCTTGCTGGTGCTGCCTTGATCCCACTTGATCATTTCCTTATACTGAGAAAACATACAACTGATTTCCTTGTCTCAGTTGTAAACCACATGGAGAAGAGACATAATTCCATCTGAGATGGGCATTTGGGCACTGGTGGCTTGTCATTCTATCACTGTGATGGTAGACATGGTGTTGGTTTACCATCCTCTCTTCATTCTGCCAGATTTCATGTGTTAAAGAATGGGTCCTAGGATGAGGGTAAAGGTGCCAGAATACACATGACCTTTGCGTGGTCTTCTTCCTCTTCCCCATCAAAGACGTTGTGAACAGTCTAATTCAGCAGAGGGATCTCAGTCTGGTGTGTGGAGGATCGGGGGCTGGGGAGACAGGAAGGGCTGCGTGGACTTCTCAGGTAGGAGAGAGAGAGAGCTCAGAAATCTGTGCATCTTGTTTTCTCCAACTACCAATGGATTCTTTCCTCCTTTCCTTGCCTGTTTCTCTCTCAACTAACCTCAATGATGGGCAAATTATGGGATTACCTATATATCATACATGTCAAGTCTCCAGATCTCTTTGGACCATCAGTATGTCTGAAATATCATGAATAGATTCTTGTCCTTTGAGTCTTGGAGGCTTTTCGATGTTCCAGACACCCTATGAGTTGAAGATACTCCTAGTAGTTTTGAGTTGTGACCATCAACTCCTGTAATGTATTGACAGTGTGACCTTTTATTGAGAAAGCAAGATCCCTCAGAGTACACTGGGCAAAGTACAATAGTAAAGGCAAAGAAACACGCCCTGGAGGGCATCCCAAGGTCAAGGTTGGATCAGACTGCCATAGTTGGTTACCTTGCAAGCCCTGTTCCTCTCGTCTGGCCATCTGCCAGTCTGTTCTTGTCACATTCTGTGTGTGGAGAAATTCTTGGTGTGGGGAAAACATGGATTTTCACGAACCCAGCATAATGTCTTAATTCTCCCATTCCCTAGCTGTGTGGTCTTGAGTATTTACCCAAATGCACCAATTGCCCAGTACCTAAAAGAGTATCGATTTTTTAACTCATAAGACTGCTGTGAGGTGTAACTGAGACCATATACAGAAAATACTAAATTGGAATTTGGAAAAAAAAATGCAAGGCTATCTCCCTTCCTCCCCATTCTTTTTAGCTTTGCCTTTGAGTTTAAATATAGCTTGATAGTCTCTTCCCTGAAGGATCATACTTTCTTTCTTATTGATTGAAATAAGATCGTCTAAAATATTTCCTGAAACTGTAGATACAAAATCTTTCCTTTGGAAAAGCTTCTTTAAAAAGCAATAGTTATCGTCCTTGGGATGACTGCAAAACAGTCAATTCTTGTGTAACCGCTTTTAAATGTGGAGCAGTGCTGCAGTCAGACCCCAAACAGGAGGCGACTGCTGGCAATATTAACAGAAATAGCTGTAACATAACTTATGTGGAGCTTCTGACACATGCAGGGCACACAGATATGAGGCAAGGCCCCTTTGTGCCCAGTTAGAAGAGAGAGGTGCCTACTATTTGCCAAGTATGTGATCGCACAGACACACAGGTTCTGAAAGATTAATTAGCATGTCCTGGGTCACAGAAATAACTACGAGAAACAGGATGGAACTCAAGGATAAGGTCCAGGTTTCGTTCATGACATCTTGTTGCCCCTGGGGCTGCTACTGAAGATTCTCTGATATGCCGAGGTCTTGACTTACCCCGAAGGAGAGATGAATATCACATATAGGCTTAAAGGATGAAGAGCATTGCAGGTGAGGACAAAAATACACGAGTAGGCTTGGAGGGATACATATATATACACACATACACATAAAGAATTCTCAGGCTTCCCTGGTGGCACAGTGGTTGAGCGTCTGCCAGCCAATGCAGGGGACACGGGTTCGAACCCTGGTCTGGGAGGATCCCACATGCCGCGGAGCGGCTGCGGCCGTGAGCCACAACTACTGAGCCTGCGCGTCTGAAGCCTGTGCTCCACAACAAGAGAGGCCGCGATAGTGAAAGGCCCGTGCACTGTGATGAAGAGTGGCCCCCACTTGCCGCAACTAGAGAAAGCCCTTGCACAGAAACGAAGACCCAACACAGCCAAAAATAAATAAATAAATAAATAAAAGCCAGAAAAAAAAAAAGAATTCTCAAACAAAATTATATTTTGTTGGAAGACTTTTAAAAAAATTTTTGAGCATGAACCCTGGTTTGCTCATCCTAATATAAGTTTGTATTTGCTGACTCTGGGCCATTTGATTATAGGGAGGGTCACCCAGATTGTGCTAGGTCAGAGGGAAGATGTTAAAATGTGAAATGTGATATGGTAAGTGAATGGGAATCAGAGTGGCCTGCCCATGATATCACTGCCACCACCACCCCCGGGACGCTGCAGCAACCCACCTTAGCAGACCCCAGACCTTGTCAATAATGCACTCAGAGAGCGCAGACAGCAGAAGCAAGAAGAACTACAATCCTGCAGCCTGTGGAACAAAAACCACATTCATAGAAAGATAGACAAGATGAAAAGGCAGAGGGATATGTACCAGATGAAGGAACAAGATAAAACCCCAGAAAAACAACTAAATGAAGTGGAGATAGGTAACCTTTCAGAAAAAGAATTCAGAAAATGATAGTGAAGATGATCCAGCACCTTGGAAAAGAATGGAGGCAAAGATCGAGAAGATGCAAGAAATGTTTAACAAAGACCTAGAAGAATTAAAGAACAAACAAACAGAGATGAACAATACAATAACTGAAATGAAAACTACACTAGAAGGAATCAATAGCAGAATAACTGAGGCAGAAGAACGGATAAGTGACCTGGAAGACAGAATGGTGGAATTCACTGCTGCAGAACAGAATAAAGAAAAAAGAATGAAAAGAGATGAAGACACCCTAAGAGACCTCTGGGACAACATTAAACACAACAATATTCGCATTATAGGGGTCCCAGAAGGAGAAGAGAGAGAGAAAGGACCAGAGAAAATATTTGAAGACATTATAGTTGAAAACTTCCCTAACACGGGAAAGGAAATAGCCACCCAAGTCAAGGAAGCAAAGAGAGTCCCATACAGGATAAACCCAAGGAGAAACACACCGAGACACATAGTAATCAAATTGGCAAAAATTAAAGACAAAGAAAAACTACTGAAAGCAGCAAGAGAAAAATGACAAATAACATACAAGGGAACTCCCATAAGGTTAACAGCTGATTTCTCAGCAGAAACTCTACAAGACAGATGGGAGTGGCATGACATATTTAAAGTGATGAAAGGAAAGAAACTACAACCAAGATTACTCTACCTGGCAAGGATCTCATTCAGATTCGATGGAGAAATCAAAAGCTTTACAGACAAGCAAAAGCTAAGAGAATTCAGCATCACCAAACCAGCTTTACAACAAATGCTAAAGGAACTTCTCTAGGCAGGAAACACAAGAAAAGGAAAAGATCTACAATAACAAACCCAAAACAATTAAGAAAATGGTCAGAGGAACATACATATCGATAATTACCTTAAACGTGAATGGATTAAATGCTCCAACCAAAAGACACAGGCTTGCTGAATGGATACAAAAACAAGACCCATATATATGCTGTCTATAAGAGACCCACTTCAGACCTAGGGACACATACAGACTGAAACTGAGGGGATGGAAAAAGATATTCCATGCAAATGGAAATCAAAAGAAAGCTGGAGTAGCAATACTCATATCAGATAAAATAGACTTTAAAATAAAGAATGTTACAAGAGACAAGGAAGGACACTACATCATGATCAAGGGATCAATCCAAGAAGATACAACAATTATAAATATATATGCACCCAACACAGGAGCACCTCAATACATAAGGCAACTGCTAACAGCTATAAAAGAGGAAATCGACAGTAACACAATAATAGTGGGGGATGTTAACACCTCACTTACACCAATGGACAGATCATCCAAAACGAAGATAAATAAGGAAACAGAAGCTTTAAATGACACAATAGATCAGATAGATTTAATTGATGTTTATAGGACATTCCATCCAAAAACAGCAGATTACACTTTCTTCTCAAGTGCACACAGAACATTCTCCAGGATATATCACATCATGGGTCACAAATCAAGCCACAGTAAATTTAAGAAAATTGAAATCACATCAAGCATCCTTTCTGACCACAACGCTATGAGATGAGAAATGAATTACAAGGAAAAAAACGTAAAAAACACAAACACATGGAGGCTAAACAATACGTTACTAAATAACCAAGAGATCACTGAAGAAATCAAAGAGGAAATCAAAAAATACCTAGAGACAAATGACAATGAAAACACGACAATCCAAAACCTATGGGATGCAGCAAAAGCAGTTCTAAGAGGGAAGTTTATAGCTATACAAGCCTACCTCAAGAAACAAGAAAAATCTCAATAAAACAATCTAACATTACACCTAAAGGAACTAGAGAAAGAAGAACAAACAAAATCCAAAGTTAGCAGAGGAAAGAAATCATAAAGATCAGAGCAGAAATAAATGAAATAGAAACAAAGAAAACAATAGCAAAGATCAATAAACCTAAAAGCTGGTTCTTTGAGAAGATAAACAAAATTGATAAACCATTAGCCAGACTCATCAAGAAAAAGAGGGAGAGGACTCAAATCAATAAAATTAGAAATGAAAAAGGAGAAGTTAAAACAGACACCACAGAAATACAAAGCATCCTAAGAGACTACTACAAGCAACTCTATGCCAATAAAATGGACAACCTGGAAGAAATGGACAAATTCTTAGAAAGGTATAACCTTCCCAAACTGAACCAGGAAGAAATAGAAAATATGAACAGACCAATCACAAGTAATGAAATTGAAACTGTGACTAAAAATCTTCCAACAAACAAAGGTCCAGGACCAGGTGGCTTCACAGATGAATTCTATCAAACATTTAGAGAAAAGCTAAGCCCCATCCTTCTCAAACTCTTCTAAAAAATTGCAGAGGAAGGAACACTCCAAAACTCATTCTATGAGGCCACCATCACCCTGATACCAAAACCAGACAAAGATACTACAAAAAAAGAAAATTACAGACCAATATCACTGATGAATATAGATGCAAAAATCCTCAACAAAATACTAGCAAACAGAATCCAACAACACATTAAAAGGATCATACACCACGATCAAGTGGGATTTATCCCAGGGATGCGAGGATTCTTCAATATATGCAAATCAATCAATGTGATACACCATATTAACAAATTGAAGACAAAAAACCATATGTTCATCTCAATAGATGTAGAAAAAGCTTTTGACAAAATTCAAGACTCATTTATGATAAAAACTCTCCAGAAAGTGGGCATAGAGGGAACCTACCTCAACATAATAAAGGCCATATATGACAAACCCACAGCCAACATCATTCCTAATGGTGAAAAACTGAAAGCATTTCCTCTAAGATCAGGAACAAGACAAGGATGTCCACTCTCACCACTATTATTCAACACAGTTTTGGAAGTCCTAGCCACGGCAATCAGAGAAGAAAAAGAAATAAAAGGAATACAAATTGGAAAAGAAGAAGTAAAACTGCACTGTTTGCAGATGACATGATACTATTCATACAGAATCCTAAAGATGCCACCAGAAAACTACTACAGCTAATCAATGAATTCGGTAAAGTTGCAGGATACAAAATTAATGCACAGAAATGTCTTGCATTCCTATACACTAATGATGAAAAATCTGAAAGAGAAATTAAGGAAACACTCCCATTTACCCTTGCAACAGAATGAATAAAATACCTAGGAATAAACCTACCTAGGGAGACAAAAGACCTGTATGCAGAAAACTATAAGACACTGATGAAAGAAATTAAAGATGATACCAACAGATGGAGAGATACACCATGTTCTTGGATTGGAAGAATCAGTATTGTGAAACTGACTACACTATCCAATTTGCTTCAAAGTTCAAGAGTCCATCTTAAGTCAGGACAGGTGTGACCATTCGTGTGACTATCTCATACTAGGTATCAGGGCCTAATTCTTATGGGGTAGATTCAGGGAGGAAATATAAATGGGCACACAGACAGGGACACCCACAGACACCTACTCATTTTCTCAGGACTCTGAGTCTCAAATGCCTAACTGCTCCTCTGTTAGTGGAGGGAAGAGTCCTTTGCAGGCTGCATCTATGAGGAAGACGCTTTGCTCAGTGTTGTTTTTCAGAGATTCAGGTGGGGAAAGAGCGTAGGTCAGGCTGAGGAAATACTCCAGCAGCTGAGCGGGCACTCGGCTTCCGTCCGAGCAGAGACTTTGGAGGAAGGAACTGGGCTGAGTCTGCTGTTGGGAAGAGCTGGTGTCAGGGGAGGGGAGAGCGGAAGGACGTGAACGTGGAGAGAGGAGGCCTGGGCCCAAGTCCCTGGCCCCTGATGGTCAGCTGTGAGGATTCGGGACAGTCATAATCCTACTCAGTCTGAATTCTTTTAGCCTGATAATAACTATGCCAGTAACACCTATTTGACCCACACCCCCAGGTGACTTTGAGACTGTAATAAATACCATACGGGAAAGCACTGTTGAAATTTAAAAGGTCTGCATAAATATTCGCTATTATTACTGATTTGGTCCAACTGTATTAATAAAGAGATTGGGAAACTGTTCACATTCCTTTGTCACTGCAAACACTGAGGTGTGAATTAATGTGAGTGATGTGACCGTGATCGCGACAGCCAAGGAGATTATAGATTTAAACCTGTTTATAAACAGCAAAATGCTATAAACTGTTACTATCTTAAATGAGAAAGAAATCCAATAAGAAGGGATCACTAGACATCAAACAGTATAATCCCCTCCATTCTACAGGTAAGAAAATTATGAGAGAGATACATTCCCAAATTTACTCAATAAACCTCTTTTGAGTCTTACGATGTAGTAAGCATTGTGTCCACCACTGTATACAATAACAACTACCACGGCACCGTCACCTGCACCTGAACTCTGCATTTGTGTGCGTGACCCCATGCTGACCTCACAGTAGCCCTGGTTATAGGTATGACAACTTCCACATAAGGAAATGAGGTTTGGAGGGCAGAATCAACCTGCTCAAAGCCGCAGCCCGTGTCAGTCTGTTGGTGACTGGACTAGGGTTTTTCCTAAAGGCAGATTTGAACTTTCGCAGATTTCAAATCGTTACAACAGTTCTGCAAAAATGCCTCATTGAAAGAAAGACTCTGATAAATACACCATCATAAAATATCTTCCTTCAGAATATTAAAAATCTTAATCATTTAAGAAAATCTTCCAGATGAGCAAGTAAACTCAAGATTTTAAATATTATAGAGAAAAGGACATCAACCTGGGTTCACGCACTACGTCTTCAGGTGACCACTCAAATGGCCTGTGAGGTTTTTTTGCGTGTATGTGTGTTCATTTTTCTGAAGAGACAGTCCATTGCCCCCAAGATATCCAACCCTGATATAAAGAATTCCTTAGTTTAGAAATAAAGCTAGTAATGAAGTACATTTCATCACCCTAAAAAATGCTCAATTCGTGTTGGAAAAATGAAACAACCAGAACTTTCGCAAATAACACAGGCTCTGTTAGCAAGGGAACGGCATCAGAAAACATCAAAGAGAATTGCTGCTTCTCTCTCGGACCCTTAGAGTGTGTTGATTTAACCCCTTTTTCCTGCCAGGACAAGAATTTTCTTTATCACATTTCTAGAGCTTGGTGCAGTCTAGCTTTAAATGTCAAAGTGACTGAGTTTCCACCACTTTTATTAGGAAACAGTTCTCCTGCCCGGAATATCACACTGTCAAAGCACAAACCAGGTCGTCTGAGGATTGCTTTCCTTGGTTTTACCAAGGGCATGGAGAAGCCCCGGGTTAAATGTCACACATCCCACTTTGGCCTTCTATGGTTGATGTATGTCGGTGTCTGTACCACGGGGGAGAGGCGTGTGTGTGTGTGTGTGTGTGTGTGTTTTGGGGGGGGCCCCATGGCTGATACAGAGAAATAGCACCACTGTCTTAGCCTGCTTGGGCTGTGATAACAAAAATACCATAAACTGGCTGGCTTGAAAACGGAAATGTATTTCTCACAGTTCTGGAGGCTAGAAGTCCAATATCAAGGTGTTGGTAGATCTGGGGTCTGGTGAGAGCCCCCTTACTGGTGGAGGGCCATTTGCTGGCTGTGTCCTTTCATAGTGGAGGGGGGGAGGCCCCACCCTCATGATACAATCACCTCCCAAAGACCATACCTCCGAATCCCCTCACATTGGGGGAATGGGCTTCAATAGCTGAATTTGAGGAGGGGGGATGCAAATATTCGGTCTATAGAAACCACCATAAAAACATCATGTCCAAGGAAGAATAAGAGGCCCAACACGGTGGAAAAAACAAAAACAAAAACCCACCATCAACAGCGGCATCTCTGACCTCAAAGCCCACTTACAGTATACTTACAATATGTGATATTCTTTCGCTCTTTCCACGTAATTCTTTCCCCACTCCTTGCAATGCGTACTAGGCTTTGTGGTCCATCCCAAGCTCACTGTCTCTCAGTCATCACTGGGTAATTCCTTTGTGTGCGTTCTCTGATCCCTCCTTGCTGCCTCTACTCCTTCCATTAGACAGAGCCCATCGCTGAACGCAGGACGCTGTGTGGGGAAGTATCCCAGCTAGGAGAAACTGAGGGCCAGGCTTTGAAGACAAGATGCTGACCTTTCCTGAGCCCTGTGCGCCCATGAAGAAGTCCTGACCCTTTTGCGTTTCAGGACAGGGCTCACTGCAGAGAACTGCCTTCCCCACGTGACTTAGATAGAACTCAAGGGGCCCCGTGTTGGCCTATGACAAGGCCAGACAGCAACCCTCCAAACTCCCATTTTTGGTCTTATAAATGATTAGCAGAACTGTTGGTCCCCACTGACCAACCTGGACAAAATGGTGCTAACTTGAATCGACAACCTGTAGCCAGGAATCTTTCATTTACCCCTGGACGTGGGCTCACCCCAAGCATTGGCATACGGAGCAGTGCCACGCCCCAACAAGGCACCTCCCCAGAACCGGTAACCTTAGGGGAAAAACAGCCATCTCATCACTCCACAGGCCCTGCTGCCCTCCCACTCCTGGAATTTCTAGCCTGTTCACTCCTCCCTACGAAAGGGCAGCCCATCTCTACCAGATCTTTGAGACCGTGGAGTCTGAGAGTTCTCCCTACTACAAACATCTCTTCAATGAGGTGTCTCTGTACTAAGCCTGGATTTGTTTGCATTTGACAGGACTCACCTGGGGTCGAGTCCTAGCTAATGAGTGCTGCGATATCAGATCCCCTCTGAGAAGGATACTGAACAGTTTCTCTTTGGAGAACGGTTACTCTTTCCCCAGATTTATTTTATTTTTGGAAATGTGAGCTTCTATCACCTGTTCTCCACAGGATGCTACTTTGATCACTTTGAGGCTGGCCCATTTTTTTAGATTCTTTCTTCCCTGTTAATAGAGAGGTGGGCTGTGCTCTTTCTACGCTTGCAGAAATGTATGTTTGCCTCTTGGCTTGTCTACCTTTTGCCCAAATATTAAGTATTTTGCTGTACTCCAACAGGCTGTTCATTCACAAGCTCATGAAAGTTTTATTTTTTTAACAGGAATAGAAAAGAGTTTTTATTCGAGCCAAACTGAGGATTATAGCTTGGGAAACACAAATTCAAGAAGCACTTGAATTGTGTTCCGCTGGACTACAAAATGGGGGAGGCTTATATAGGCAAACATTGAAAAGTTGCATAAATTGTTAAGAATTAGGATTAGAGCTGGCAAGAAGGGTGCTTGTCAATCAAGGATTGATTGGGGTCTGAAATGGTTGCATGTTTACAAGGGGAGAACTTGAGGCCATATGGTTGCATCTGGCAGCTGCTAGCAGATATTGTTTGGAAAATGGCTGGTGGTGTCCTTGAGTCTGATACAGTTCAGAAAATTCAGATTCTCAGTTGATGCAGGAATGTGTCTGAAACCACACTCACAATGGCCACCGGGCTCTACTCTGAATGCCTGAATCACAGTTACTCCGTTTGGATATAAAGGGTCTTAATCATGCCATCAGTGGGAGAGTTAGGCTGGTCAGGCCCAGTGTGTCCCAGCAGAGCAGGGTGCTGGTCTGGCATGGGTTTGGGGCAGTGTGGAGAACAGGGTCTGGCAGACTTGCAGAGCAGTAAGGAATTGACATCACCTGAACTATGATGATCTAGGTGACACTCTTGTTGGTTGGTTGGCACTCAGAGGTATGTTTATTTGATTAAGTCCATCCCTGACAGGCTGACTTTCAGCAGCAAGAGGTACACACTGATCGGATGGCTTAACAAAAGTATATTCAGGGAGGTAGGTTTTCATTAATTGATTGAATACGCTTAATGGCTGGCAGAATAGCCAGTCCTTTCTTAAGTTTGGAGGAATGTTATTCTCAACATAAAAAGTGACTTCCATATGTCCCAGTTTTCTCCTCAAGTGGCTGAATATCTCTTAGCTCTAGACAAGGGAATCTGTGGTACTTTCTGGCCAATTGACAAGTTTACACTCTGAATCCAAGTCAATGATGTTTTGTTGGTCTACAGAGGAAGGAACACAGGCTGGAGTCATCCTGGTTCCTCAGATCACTAGTTGTGTGGCCTCAGACAAGCCACGAGACTTCTCTGAGAGTCAGTTTCTTCATCTGTAATTGCAAACAATAATAACTACCTGTTGTTGTAAGTATCAAGGGCATAACTTACGGGGAATGCCTAGCACAGTATCCATGATGGTATCAGTTCATGCTTCTCGTCCCGGGCTTATTAGACTCACCTGGAGACCTTTAAAAAAATCGAGAATAGGAGTCTCTCCACCTGCCAGAGCTTCTGATTTAATTAGTGAGGGTTGATTCCAAGCAGGCAATTAAAAAACTCCCAAGGTGGTTCTGATGGACAGCCTGATTTGAGAACCACTATTAACTGCTCCCCAAAGTGGTAATTCTCTCTCAATCCACTCTCTTCTATCTCTATTAGTTTTCCCCCTGAACTTGATGCCCTTCCAAACTTCAGGAATTTTTCTCCTATATGCCTGAGAGGGAAAAGCCCTCCCCATGCCATGTGTGTACAGATTTTGATAGAATATCTATGGCTCTGATATTACTTTAAGGTGGCTATTCTCTTTTTTTTTTCAGTTGAGGTGAAATTGGTATATAACATTATATAGTTTCAGGTGTACAACATTTAATTTGATGTCTGTATACTCTGCAAAGTGATCACCCCCCAAAGTCTAGTTACCATCTGTCACCATACAACTGACCCCTTCACCCCTTTCCCCCACCCCCTAACCTCTTTCCCCTCTGGTAAACAGCAGTCTGTTCTCTGTATCTATGAGACAAACTCATGAAAGTTTTAAATTAAATTACAAGTGATGCAGCTTCTAGACAGCTCTCTAAGCAAAATATTGCTAAACTTAACGGCCATCTACAAATGTTTATATGATTTTTCAGTGAATTTTCAAGTCATGAAACTATATTTAGACAAAATAATTTAAACAAGGTATACATTTTATAGTACTCCATAGCTTGGTCTTAAAAACTTTTGCCATTGAAATCTGCACTGAGATCATTGTAGATTCACACCAGCTGTAAGGAAGGATAGAGTCTTATTGCACTTGGCTCAGTTTCCCTCAATGGTAACAATCTGCCAACTGTAACAACATCACACCCAGGATGCTGACATTCACATGGTCACTGACCGTATTCACATTCCCCCAGATTTACTTGCACTCGTTTATGGGTGTGTTTATTAAGTTCTATAAAAATGCATCACGCATTCACCACCACAGTCAAGGTCTGGAACAATTCCAACAAAACGATCACCTGTGTTGCCCTGTACAACCATGCTCACCACTTGTTTTAACATGCACCTGAGATGTGTTTCCATCAGGTATGGTTAGAGATACAGACATGGAAATGACTGTCAGGAGGGAAGAGTGTTTATGCTCAAGATCCCTGGATACAGGAGGCCCAGGAAGGGCCACATGGGGAAGCACCAGGTCATCCAGGAGGCAAAGAGATCAAGGCAAACATGGGCAAAAGCCTTTATGGTGATTTCTGCGCAAGGAATGGGCCAGGCAGGGTGGGCAGGCTTAGGATGGCAAGTTTGAATAATTTCAGTGGGCTCTGGGGCATAGCAGCTGTCCCAAGTCTTCTGGCACCTGGCCCTGGGGTGATGAGGGCAGGTGGATAGTGGCTCTGAGTCTGAGAGCTGATAAAGGAGGTGGCTGGGGTGTAGAACCTGGACTGATTGTTTTGCGTAGGAAGGGTGTGCTCAGCAAGGGGTTTTCAAGCTCTCGGAATTAGCCAGCCCTGGGAGCGGCAATCTCCCCAAGATCAGTAAGGTCCCCAGATATCAAAACATCAGAAAGTAGGGAAAATTTTAAAAAGGCATAGTTAACATACCTCCTTTCCTCTCTCTAACACTTGCAACCACTAAGCTATCATACTTTTCTAAAATCTTGTCTTTGAAAAATGTTATATAAATGGAACCATACAGTATGTCATCTTCTGGGATTGGCTTTGCTCACTCAGCATTTCTCTGGAGATTCATCCAAGTTGTGGTGTGTATCAGTGGTGCATTTATTTTTACTGCTAAGTAGTAGTCCATACTATGGATGTTTCTCAGTTTATTGAACCATTCACGTGTTAAAGGACATCTGGGCTTATTCCAGTTTTTGGCTATGACAAAGTTGCTATGGATATTCATGTACAGGTTTTTGTGTGAACATATTTTTCATT